>NW_017684313.1:0-1449 GCF_001879085.1 Nicotiana attenuata
TCTCATTCTTAAACGCTGGATTGGGCCGAAAACCTGATCCGGGGTGTTTTGGTAAGCTTGCGGGGGTAGATGGACATTTTGAGGAGCTGGGTACTGAGAATATGATGTGCGACTTTGGGATTTCTGTGGAGAGAAGTGGCGTCGGGGAGGGTCATCTAATGTACAAGGATAACCACAGGGACGATGTCGAGGCTGGAAGTGTTAATCGGGAAAACCTATTGGATCGTCTTTTCTGTTCCTCTTCCTTCCAACCAAGCTTACTGGTACGTTCTGAATGGCTTCCGAACGACTCACGATTTTGCCTGACTTGATTCCTTCTTCCACTAGCTCCCCCATTTGTAACACATCATTGAAAGGCTTACCCAGGGCCGAGATCAAATGACTGTAGTAGGTGGGTCCCTGGGCCTGTAGAAAAAGCATAACCATTTCTTCTTCGCTGATCGGGGGACTGACTCGAGCAACTTGCTCCCTCCATCTGAGCCCAAACTCATTAAAGCTTTCCTCCGGCCTCTTTTCCATCTTAGATAGCGAGGTGCGGTCTGGGGTAACATTTGATTTGCATTGAAAGTATCGGACAAATTCTTGAGCCATATCACCCAATGTAAGCCACTCATCGACATTTTGACGACCATGAGTTAGGCTTTCACTGAAATATGCCATCATCACGTCATCTTTCTCTCCAACAATCCTCATTTCGTTGCAATAGACCCTCAGGCGGGCTACCGGATCTCCACGGATTTGTCGAATCCCCCATTGCGAAGGAAACTTAATAACTTGATGTAAAGTAGATGGTCCAACATCCATATCATGAATCCACAGCCTGCCAAGAATCATATTATAAGCCATGTCCGTATCTATCACCTGGAATTTCGTATCCTTGAGAACTCCTTCTGCAAATGTGGTAAGAACTATTTCCCCTTTTGTGACAATGCTTGAATTGTCAAATCTAGATAAGGTATGTTCTTTGGGCACCATCTTGTCATCAGCTTGCATCTCATTTACAACCGTCAAAAGAATAATATTTATGCAGCTACCTGGATCAATAAAAACTCGTTTCACATTAGTATCATGTACAAGTAAAGATATTACCAACGCATCGTTGTGAAGGATTATCACGCCATCTGCATCTGCATCATCAGACATTATACTGTTTCCTCCAAAACATGGCAAACTCGCTTCCCATGGGTAACTGTGACTTTTGATGTCTTTTTTGCAGCCGTATACGTCACACCGTTGACCTCTTCTCCCCCGTTTATCATGTTAATCGTTCTTTTTGGTGGCGGAGGTTTTGGAGGCTCTTGTCTATTCGTCATATATGATTGCTTACCTTTCTCACTGAACAAGTCAGTTAAATAACCTTGTTTTAACAAATGCTCTACTTCACCTTGTAAAAATCTGCAATATGATGTTTTATGGCCATGGTCATTATGAAACTCGCACCAGAAATCT
>NW_017684313.1:3805-7670 GCF_001879085.1 Nicotiana attenuata
AAAAAGCGCGCCTAAAGTGGCTAGCGTCTTATTAACTTTGCGGGAAGCCATGAAAATTCGCTAAATGGCATGTCCCGAGTTTCTAAATATTTTTTATATAATCGTTTAATGAGGGCCCCGCAATTTATATGTTTTGATTTGGCGAGGCTCGTCTCATTTATTTTAAGGCCAACCTAAAAGCAACTACAATTTTTCTATTTATTATTTGTCTCTAAAAGGCCAATTAACTTACAATTATAAATTGGGGCCTCGAATTCGGGTTCAAATTCAAACAAAAGGGAAGACCCTTTTAGCTTGAACCCGCTACCTAATTCGAAATCCAATTTTTATATTCATGAATTAATTCCTTATATATGCTCAATACCATTTTTAAGGGTTTTTCTGATTCAAGGAAGATTTTGGGGCCTTAAAGACCCGGCCCAGGGTTTGAATGCTCAGCACCCTTTGGGCTTCAGCGTGAGCCCAGGTACTGTTGCAGGTATTAAGTCTAGACTGCCTGGGAAAGGCACGAGAGCCCAAACAACCTGAAAATAGACTGTTGAGCATTCCGTTATTACCTCCTACCAAGTTTGGATTCAGTTGAACACCTCAGAGATATTCCACATTATTTACCAAGCATTCAATGATTTATGAAGAGGAAAAAAAAATAAACAGCATCACATCACTTACACTAATGAAGCATGGATTATTCTAAATTCAGGCACGACTTAAATTTCCTTATTGCTTACCTATTAATAAGTTTTTAACTATTATTATACAGGAAATCAAATAGAAAGCGTGACTAGATTTAAGTAACAACAATTATCAACCCAGGTTGACACCTATTAAACTAATTATTTCTTACTGAATCAATGTTCAATGTAAAATCATACAAACCTAAGCTATATCTCATCAGTAGCCATGGCTGAACTAAAGCAAAGTAAACTTATTAATTTCGAACATAACAGACTTCTCTAATTAGTTTGACAGCCTGTTGTTTGTCAAAGGAAGTTCGCACGAAAAAAAAATGAAGAAGGCGGTGATTCAAACAATTGCAGTAGTTCGAACAGTCCCCAATTATACACATTGACAAATTTTAGAGAATTAAACACACTTGAGCCAAATATACACAGCAAGACAAATACACATCCTCCAGGAGACAAACAATCATGTATCACATTTCAAAATTCCTTTCCACAGCTTCATCAAAATAAGAGTCGAATATGTACCTGGCATTAAACCAAATGAATGAAGAAAAAGGAGATCAGCGGGCAGATTTGAAACACAACAATCACAACCAACCATAACAGGAATAGATTTGAACCAAAAACAACTTTTCAAAAGCCAGGAATAGACTCAGCAGTTAACATGCTCCATAGATGATCAAATTCGGCTTAATTGGCTCCCAAAAATTACTCGAAATCAAGCAGAAACTACTGTGAAGTCTCTGAATTACTAGAAAAGGAGCTAATAGAGATGAATCAGCTACTAGAACTTGAAATGATCTAGGAAACTCGATGAAACAGTGCTGCTTTTTTTTGCTTTTCTAATGGATTTCTATTGTTTTTGGATTTTTCGAAGGTTTAGATTTCAAATTGAGATCTGAAACTTAGAGAGATTTTTTTTGGGGGGGAAATTTGGAGGTTCCAAACTTGTGAGTGAAGGCATTGGGGTTGCCTTTTATAGGCAAGAAATGGGGTAGAATGTTCTAGATAGCACTCGCATTTTCCTTTTTTAGTTTCAGATTTCACCCACTAGGACTTCAATTTTTAGCTTGTTTCTCAAGTTACTGCCCTAAGTTTGCTGAAATCTTCACTAAAGTCCTATTCTAGAAGGCCCTAGGGTGTTCTTCTACTTGTGGAATACCTGTATTATCCTTTCTTCTATTCTGATTTTACTTAGCCTTAACAAACTGAGCCATTTTAGGTGCCAAAAGTACCCCTGATCACCCCCTGAAATTACTAAGCTTAGTATTAAACTATACCCTCAGCCTCCTTTTACCCTAGTTAACAATTGACCACGGTTAGTTAAGAGGCTACAATATTCAGCTATATCCCAATGACTAGGTTAATAGAGTCTAACTAATTATCACCAAAGCAACTATAGAACTAACATCTGAACACAGATTAATTCCAATATCAAGCAAAACAAATTGTAATCAGTTGAAACCACGTACCAACACCTAATATTCAAAATTTGTAAAATGCACCAATATTCTAACTAAATCAAATGACCTTGTCACACCTCCCTTTTTTACACACCTACCCCGAAGGATAATGTATAAGGGAGTTTTTCCATTTAAAGTGACATTATTCGAAATGAGATTATTTATTGATTTTTAGAGTCGCCACTTGGGATAGGATTAGCTTTTGGTGTCCCAAGTCACCGATTTAATTTAAATCCCAAATCGAGGAAAATTTCGACTTCCCAATTGGAGTCTGCGAACCAGAAATTCTGAATAAGGAATTCTGTTGACCCGAGGGAAGGTGTTAGGCACCCCCCGGATCCCGTGGTTCTAGCACGGTCGCTTAAATTATTATAAATGGCTAAAAATCTGATTTTATACATATTCAAACCTATAGTGCAATTTAATAAATTATTTACCGCTTTTATTTACTTTTTACGAAAGTGAACGCCGTTTAAGAGCGTGTTTTTGGATCACGTCACATGAAATGCACCCGGATCCTCAACACCTCTTATTCAACGTTTTAGGATTTGGATTTGGGTTGCGTGAAATGCACACCCGAGTTTAGGAGAGTAATATTATTAACAGCGCTCCTAAAGTGGCTAGCGTCTTATTAACTTTGCGGAAGCCATGAAAATTCGCTAAATGGAATCTCCCGAATCTCTAAAATATTTTAATATAGTATTTAATGAGGGCCCCGCAATTTTATGTTTTATGCGGCGAGGCTCGTCTCATGTTTATTTAAAGGCCATCTTAGAGCAAACTAAGATTTTCTATTTATTTTTGTCTCTAAAAGGGCCTAATTAATTAATGTTACAAAATTCGGGCTTCGAGTTCAAATCCGGATTCAAACAAAAGGACAAAGCCTTTTAATTTGAACCCACCACCTAACTCGAAAGCCCAAATTTATATTATATTAAACTACGGAGTAGGGCCTCTAACCCAATTCCACGAGGATGAATTTCAGCATACTTTGGACGAGAGTCCATCGAACAGTGGGCTTATTCAGCAAGCAGGCCCAAATTGACATCTAACAAAACCTAGAATTCGAAATCAAACCCCATGGGATTAATTGAATAAGGTTAACTGCAAGGCTAGAAGTACTGGGCCCAGCGTTACACAGCTGGATCATATTAGGCCCAGTTTATGGCCTGGACAGTCCAGCTATTATGGTTAGCCAACTTAGAGCTGACTTAATTTCAAATTCTATTAATAACAAATGTTGAGATTTAACTCAAACTCATAAGAAACGTGCACTAAAAATTCAACATCAACAATCAAACTCAAGATCTTACTATACTGAAAGGCGAATTTTCTTTTTGCAGGGAACTTCACACTCAATCCTGGCATTCGAGTTAATGATCTGATCTATTTTATAGGAAATACAAGCACACATGCTTAATTTTACAGCTACTCTCAGTCAATACTTGGATCCAGCTTAGATTTCAAATTAATATAGGAACCTAAATATGGAATCGACTAAGCTATAGTTGACAAACAAAATAATAGTCCATAGAGTTCAATTACAAACCAATATAAAGTCTTATTAATACAATTAAGTACAGTCAAAGGTATTGCTATGCTAAAATCAGGAAGTCAAATAAACACAATCAAACATTCGTGTAACAGCTCGTTTATCATTGAACTCCAAAGGCATTCATACAGGCTGATCTAATTCCTCATGTAGCACTTGAAGTTAAA
>NW_017684314.1:0-2544 GCF_001879085.1 Nicotiana attenuata
TCTAAACCAAAGCTCTAACAGAAATATTATGCAGGCTCGCTTGGAGTTTGAAAAAGTATAATCATGCCATCCTATCAAATGAAAACACACAGAAACCATTAAACGTACCCCTTCTCCAACTCCTTTATCCCGTTCAATTTATGATAACAAATTAGCTTTCAATAAGCACGTGTTTAAGAAAGAAATATTTTAAAAAAATATTATAGTCATAAAGTAATGTGTTTCCAAAATTTTAAAAGTATTAGTATTTTTGGAATATACTAATATATATATATATATATATATATATATATATATATATATATATATATATATATATATATATATTCACATAGAATTGAGATAGTGGGAGTATATATTATGTTAGCGTTTTTTTGTGTGAACGAGATGAGTAAAAATGTTTAAAAACCAATCATAAACATAAAAATTATGCAACAAGAATTAGTTAGATTGAATATTTTATGAAGTCTAAAAATATTTTAAAGGTTTGTCATTAGTAACATATCAAGAAGCGTAATTAATGGATACTTCTAATACTAATAAATTTATAAAGCAAAATATTAAATAATATAATTGAAAAAAGAAAAATATGCCAACAAGCATGCGGGTAGGTGCCTGGCTATTGATTGAATTGTTTTAGGGCAAGTGCACATATAACCATTCTCTGGGATGCTATTTAGAGATTAATTAGTACTTATTTTGTCCTAAAATTTTAAACTGAAAATCTCAACTTAGGACAACTCAGGATATTTTTGTCCTAAAAAATTAAACTGAAAAACTGAAATTCAGGACGCACTGGTTAATTCCAAAATAGCAGCCCTTTAAAGTGGCTGCCTTGTGTCATTTCTACATTGTTTTATGTCACTTCTTTCAAATAGTTATGGGACAACCCGTATTTCTTTTTAAAAAAAACTCAATATTTAGTCACGTATTACCTATAGCTATACTATCTAGAAATTGAAAATGCTCTTATACGTTTAATGGTTTCTCCGTTTCTTCATTTGATAGAATGGCAGGATTATACTTTTTCAAACTCCAAGCAAGCCTACATAACATTGACCGGTTGGAGCCTCTAGATGGTCCAGATGACAAGACTGTTTCTTACTACTTTAAGGTATGACTTCATTCAGTTTAGTTTAAGTATGCCAAACTACATGGATGAACCCCTACATGGCACTAATTTTCATTTACACCGATAAGTGTTCAATAGGTTAGACATCAAGTTAAGATGTCTAACTGAAAATAAGTGCCAAGTTAAGTGTCATATATGTATTTGGCGATTTAAGTATTCTTTTGAAAGTATGTACTTAATCATGATCTGTTTTGCAGGTACGCTACCAAAGTTGCAAAGAAGAGAGCAAGTTGGCTGCGAAGCTTGGCTTAAAAGATCACAAGTTGCCCACAGGAGATTCCTGCAACATGGCGTACACGGTAAGTTTTCTGGAGCCCCGTTGCCTTAGTACTTAGTAGGGAGGTATGTCGTTTTCAGATTCACTAAAATTATTATAGTATTGAGTGAATGGGGCTGGGGATTGTTGTGGTTGTGACTGTGGATATTCTTGACTTCCTTTATACATTATTCGTTGTTGTTCTTGTCGCATAAATTCACGACGAGTCGGATCGACAATAGAATCCACATCCATCATTAAACCTTTATTTTCTTCTTTTATTTCTTTTACTCTTAGTTTTTCCTTTTGAACAGTCAAAACTTCTTTTTTTGCCTCGGTTGCATTATTCATCGCCTCAACCATCTGATTATTTTCTGATTGGATTGTCTTCATAATCTTCATCAATTTTTTTCTTCATTTTTTCTTTCTTCACTCCACTAGGCCGTTGTGATGTTGTGGAATCACCTGCAACATCCCCATTTAAATTTAGTGAGAATGATGATAAGTTAGGAGATGATAGATAGGGTGAATCAGGGGTAGGATTCTCAGACACCGATGATATATTAGCATTGCCTTGCTTTCTTGGTTTTTTCCTTCCAAAATCGACATCGTTAAACTTCTCAAAATCCTTCATTATAGCCCACACATGATCAAATTTAAAACCCTTTTTGAAGTTCGGATCTTGCATAAGTAAAGCTTTTGCTTGTGTAAGCTGCAATATTAAAAAATAATTTAAAAAAATAGCAAGTAAATATATATATACAAATAAAATAAAACTACAAATTAAATACTCACAATATCTTGCTCAGAAGCACCACTAGGACGCATATTTTCTATTTGACGTACACATCCGTTTAATTTTCTTACTGCCATCTCAATTATTCCATATCGGTGTTGCAACGATTTCTTGGTGCAAATCTCCCAAATATCTTCCTTTGTATTGTTGTATGCATCCATGACTCGACCCCAAAAATAGATCTTTGGATTGATTGACGCTCGTTATCGGATTTTGAGAAACATCTAAATGCATTCTACATAATAGAATATCTTCGTTTACAGTGTATCCTGCAGATCGAATAGACATATTTTCAACTGATTAGAGAAAAAGTAAATATCGGAAGAAAAATAGAAGTTAATGTGATTATAGAGGGTTATG
>NW_017684314.1:5969-7668 GCF_001879085.1 Nicotiana attenuata
TTAGGTAGTAATAATCCCCCGTGGTTTTTCTTTATGCCTCGGTTCTTTTCCATGGGATGTAGTTTGAACCGGGTAATTTTTTTTCTTTTGGAGTAGATTAGAAATTTAGGGAATAAAAGGAGGAAGAATGATGAACTTAGGCGCCCTTGACTTGTTTGATAGTAGCATATTTAGGTTTTGGCATGTGTAGTATCTTCCCTATGATTTGAAATTGCTTAGTTAGATAGCATGTCTTGTGACACCTATGTCTCATTTTCTTGACTTGTGTTCACTTTAATTTGCGCTTAATACTTAATATCTCGTGGCTCCGTGAATACTTGCATTGTTTGAGAGTGGGAACGGGACCGTCCTTACTGAGTCATGTGCCATGTGTGGTGAGGTTTTTGTGTAGTCCATGTATTGTACTTGTGTCTAGAACTTGCCCGGTATGTGAGTTGAAGCGAAATTTGAGGTGGTACTTGGTTTGAAAAATGATTTTAGGCTGTCTTTGATCTTTTTGAGCTT
Source organism: Nicotiana attenuata (assembly GCF_001879085.1). Classification (NCBI taxonomy): domain Eukaryota; kingdom Viridiplantae; phylum Streptophyta; class Magnoliopsida; order Solanales; family Solanaceae; genus Nicotiana; species Nicotiana attenuata. The sequence continues at coordinate 6,474 of NW_017684314.1, forward strand.
ATTGCTTATCATAAATAAAAAATTATCCCTAGTTAACCCCTTTGAGCCTATAGATTTTATTTGGCACCCACATTACAAGCCTATACCTTTTTTGTTCTTAATTGACATTGTTTTGATCCTTTTACCTCTTAAAGCACTTTAATTGTAAAATGTGCGCTAAAAGAACTAAGAAGGGACTAAGTGTGGGGTGTCTTTTGAGCGGAACCAATGAAAGAAAGAAGGGTATACTTATTTTGTAAAATAATACACCACTAGCGGGAATTGAAAAAGAAAAAAGAAAAAGAAAAATCTGAAGGAAAAAAAGAGAAGGAAAAATATAGGTGAATAAGTTGTTGTCTTGTTCTTGCTAGTGGGGTATAAATTAAAGTAGTGCTTGAAAAAAGAGGGAACCATTTTATATTTATTCTATCTAAGAAAATATTGTTCGTCGATTCAAGTGGTACGTAATAAATTGGATTTAGAACGCTATAGACAATTAGGTTCCTATTGTGTTGGTGTTTAAAGGGAGAACTATGAGGAGCCAACCCTAGTACAAAAGGATTGGGTTGGGCTAACTTATGGTGTACCAATTATTAAATTGTTGCGCCAAAAGAAATCCTACTCTATATAAGTTTTCGGACGAGGTTTTTGAACAGAACTTCAACGCGCGAGAAGTTGTTTAAGATTGACCTGAACATTTGATTTCCAAACAAAAGAAGAACATTACAAAAGGAAGACCAATCTGTATAGAGTAATTATAACCACTCCTTTGTGTTTGGTACTTCCTTGCTTCTATCTAACAATTGGACAACGACGCAGCGTATATGTTTGCTTTTCAAAGTGGAGCTTCTCGCACTTCTGGTGCCCAAATAGGGGAATAAAGTTAATCATGTGTTCATATTCTCTTTATCTTCCTTTGCTTTATTGAACAAAACATATTGCCCAGAAAAGATTGCTTGAGTGCAACAACCATTTATTCAAGCTAAGCTAGCCTAACAGTATAAATATTTGCCCTTCTAGCAAGATTAAAATTTAGAAGTAAAAAAACTTAACATAGAGGGTGTGTTTGGAACGAGAGAAAATATTATCCAAAAAATGAGTCATTTTCTGGCCACCATACACCAAAGTAATATTTCCTTAAAAATATTTTCCAATTAAAATAGGATTTCTTTACGTAATTATATTTTTTCTTTAAAAAATATTTTTACCATTTAAA
>NW_017684315.1:0-760 GCF_001879085.1 Nicotiana attenuata
AGAGAGAGAGAGAAAAAAAAAGAGAGATATAGAGAGCTTGTTCAATAAAAATTTCGTCCTCCTTTACAACATTGGGATCCCCCTTTATATAGTAGGAGACCCTCCTTTAAATAATAAAATAATACAGAGATTGGTCGCGTTCCTTAGAGAGACGATGGAACCGATGACACACTTCACGCCGACACGTGATGCCGACATTCTTTAGGTCGTGCCCTCACTTCGGTTAGCGTATATTCGTTGGTCGTTCCTATCAACGTGGAGACGTAATGGGCAGAATTTGACCCTATACATGAGTGGACAAGAATATTGATACAAAAATTACTAGGTTTGGTAGTGGAGGAAGCAGGGGTATCCTCATCATTAACTGAAATTGTAGGTTTCACTAATAACTCCACCTTCTTATTATCAGTCTTCTAATCACCTGTACGAGTAGAAGAAGAAGCAGTAGAGTCATTTACAAGATATAATAAATCGTCTTCATGAAAAGTAGGAAATTTTACACCCTATAGAAAACCTTAGTACCCTATTTATATTAAATAAATATTATTTTAAAATATTACATCCTATAAATACCTTTTATCCTTTATAGCAAAATATCCAATTATAGTTACATCCTACATTTAAGGCACCATATATGCTAAATAATATTTTTCTCTCTCCTTTTTAGTATTTTCTCTCACATAATCACCGTATAACTCCTCTAAACACGTTATCTCTCTCTCTTTTACATACACTTTACTCTCTTCTCCCACATACCCAC
>NW_017684315.1:5201-7668 GCF_001879085.1 Nicotiana attenuata
AGTTGAATTCAAATGCTTTAATCAGCTGTAGTCAGCTGATTTCAAGTGCATTTATATTCAGCTTTATTCAACTTCTAAAATCAGAAGTATTTAGCTATATTTTAAGTTGAATTCAAATGCTTTAATCAGCTGTAGTCATATGTATTCAACCTAATTTCTTTGGATCCAGCTGTATTCAGGTTTAGACAGTCATATACAACTGTTTAAATCATAAGTAGTCAGTTGTATTACTCACTACAATTCATCTTAACATATTTTAAAAAAAATACTGAATTGGTTTAATCAGATGTACTAATATGTAGTAAGTTGTAGTCAACAGTTTTATTCACATATAGTCTGTTGTATTCAACTGCACTTTCATATGTATTTCTCTGTATTTAGCTATATTATTTAATAGTTCAATTAATTGGACTCACACCATCTACTTACCTCTTTTGTGTATAGCATATTGACATCATATTCTACTATTTGAGAAAGAAGGGGAAGTACAATCAAATAAGCAACTTCAAGTATACAACTGTTGATTGTATATTCAAGACAAGAATCGCTGAAATATACGACAGGTATGCTGATGTAGATAGTAATGCTAATGTAGCCAAACAAGAGGATGTGGTATGTGAGTACATGTGTCACGACCCCAAACCCGGTCGTGATGGCGCCCAACACTAATGCTAGGCAAGACCGACCATTTACTCTCTCAACCCGAGCACAAAGCTCAAAATCAATTAATCAGATACTTAAAATCAAATATTAATACTCATAGTTGAAATACTCGATTAAAAAAAACAATACGAAATACTGACATAAACTGTAACTCCCAAAGACCTGGGGTCATGAGTCTAGAGCCTCTAACTAATACAGAGTCAAGAATCCTCAAAATAAGTATGTCTAAAGTACGGAAATAATAAGGGAATAAGGGAAGATCGGGTCCTGCGGACGTCATAGCAGCTACCTCGACCACTCCTGGAACTCTGGAAACCAGCGGCTAGCTCAACTCAGCTCCCGAAGTACCTGAATCTGCACACAAGGTGCAGGGAGTAGGGGATGAGTACTACCAACTCAGTGAGTAATAAGCATATAAAATGTCTGAAGATAAGAAATCCACGAAATGCCACAAATTAAAGCTAAAACTAACAGTCCAACACCTAACTACGAACCAACAACAAAACAACTTCAAATATATCAGTCAAGTATAATGTAACGATGCAATGCAATGCACATGACCGCTACGGCGCGTAGCCCGATCCATTTAACGTGAATGGCGCTCACTGGGGGTGTGTACAGACTCCGGAGGGGCTCCTTCAGCCCAAGCGCAATATAATCATATCATTCGCTGCGGCGTGCAGCCCGATCCATACTCAGTCCACAATATGCATATGAGTCACGTAACAGATTCAATTAATTTCCCAATTTCCAATTTATTAAGGAGAATATACTTTAGATATTTAACTTCAGGAAAAGTGACTTAGCATTTCATAACAGTGATTAAACACAGGACTGGGATCAATGATGATACAAAGCATGTTATCACAATGACATTCATCCTCTAAGAATGCTACAGATCGGCACAAGGCCCCAAACACGGCAATAAGCCCAGATAAATTCAATACAGGGTGCGTATCAGTCGCCAATATAGAAAAATTCTTGTTCGGGATGGACTAAGTCTCAATCCCCAGTCATAACTAATCCCGCACCTGCCATGGGGTGCGAGTCATGCCCTACAATAGCGTCAGAATGTGATAAGCCAGGGTTTCAACCCCTCAGGCCATCATATACACCAACTACTCACCTCTAACCGGCCGCAGACTGGTCCGCAATGCCTTTTCCCTTTGTATCGACCTCCTCGCGCGTCGAATCTAGTCAAAATCACAGCGAATACATAAATATGGGTTAAAGAAACATAACCCAATCAAAAATACTCGAAAAGTACTAAAATTCACGAAGTTGGTAAAACCCGAGACCCGGGCCCACTTCTCGAAAAATTCCGAAAATTACACCAACAGATTCCTCGTCTCGCCACGAGTCCGTGCATATAAAGTTTACCAAAATCGGAGCTCGTTTGACCCTCCAAATTCTATTTTTACATCACAGCTTTCCAAGCCCTAGCTTGACCCGTTTTTGATGAATTTTCTACAATTTACATGTAATTTCTACCATAAATTCGAATATTTAGGCCAAGGAACTTACCTCCAAGTGATTCTCAGTCAAAACCCTCGAATTTCCTTGCTCAAAGCTCTTAAGAACGTCAACAATGGAGGAAAAATATGAAAGGGTCGCGGATGAAATATTATTTTAAAACCCTTCTGTCGCCCAGTCCAGTTTTCGCTTCTGCGGTCCCGCTTTCGCTTATGCGGGACCGCTTCTGCGGCCACATTTCCGCTTTTGCAATCTTCACTTGGAAACCCGGACTTCGCTTATGCGACGCGAAGTCCGCTTCTGCGGTTCCCTCAAAACCGCTTCTGCGGTA
>NW_017684316.1:0-3186 GCF_001879085.1 Nicotiana attenuata
ATGTCGCTAGTATTTTTAATTTTTGAGCAGCCTAAGTTAAATTCTAGAACCACCCTGAGATAGAGGTCCAAATGCCTCCTGGACCATAGGCATGGGATGAGTAGTGCACACGTAGGATACGACTTAGAATTGACTAGTGTGCTTTAGGTAAACAACATAGAGATAGTAATTGGGTAGCAAGAGTTGATAGTCTGTGCCCGCTGAATAATATGAGTAACACCCATCTCGAGGGAGTTATGAAATATCATTTATGTTGCACGGGGTGATCCTTTAGGCTAAAAAACTTAGGACCACCGTCCCCCAACCTTGCCTTTCAATCAATTATTTGTGTTTAATAATGAACTTTCCAAATCCTTTTGTTTTCTTATCCTTGATCATATAGACTAATTCATATAATTGAGTTCGGTCGGAACCCACAGTTGTGGACCTTGAAGCATGCCTAACACCTTCTCTTCGAGGGAATTTCGAGCCCTTACCCGATCTTTGGTGATGCAAACTAGTTAGACAGAGTTATCTGCAAATAGGTGCCCTAATGCACCTTAATCCATTAGGTGGCGACTCTCTCTCTTTTAAAATCCTTCCTTAAAAGAGTTGTCACGTGTTGAAACCCGATTTCGCGAGAAAAAAGGGCGCGACAACTACCAAACTTTGCACACAAGTAACTATAACGACCCGGCCGATCATTTTGAGTATTGCAGCCTCGTTCCCTATTTACTACTTTTTGTCTATTGATTTTTAGTTATTTGACTTTCCAGGGTGGTTGCTTTGGTTCCGTTGGATGTTTCAGAGTGAATCAGGACTCTTAGTCCAAAGGTTGGAGGTTTGAGTTGAAAGAGTTGACCGAAGTTTGACTTCTATGTAGATGACTCCGTAATGGAGTTTTTATGATTCCAATAGCTTTGTTTGGTAATTTTGGACTTAGGAGTATGTCCGGATATTTATTTGGAGGTTCATAGGTTGTTTTGGCTTGAATTGGCAAAAGTTGGAACGTTGAAGGTTTGAAGGTTGAGAAGTTTGATCGAGAGTTGACTTTGTTGACACTGGGCTTGTATTTTTGTTTTGGAGGTTGGAATAGTTCCTTTGTGTCATTTATGACTTGTGTGCAAAATTTGAGGTCAATCGGAGTTGGTTTGGTATGTTTCAGTAATAGATTTAGAAGTTGGAAGCTCAATTGTTCATTAGGCTTAAATTGGGGTGAGATTCGTGATTTTGATGTTGTTTGATGTTATTTGAGGCTTCGACTAAGTTTTCATCATGTTTTAGGACCTGTTGGTATGCTTGGATGGGTCCCGGGGGCCTCGGGTGTGATTCAGATAATGTTCAGTTCATTTTGGACTTGTTCGAATGCTGACTTTTTTGTATCTGGTATCCTTGTACGCATTTGCAAGGGAAGGTTTGAGATCGCGAAGAGTCTTAGGGTCACTGCCGACATTGTGCATTGCATTCACGAGAATTGGGACGCGTTCGCGAAGTTTCTTATTGGTTGTGCATCGCGAACGCAGGATGGATGTCGCGTTCGCGTAGAAGGGAGGCAAGGCCTAGGGTGGCATGCATTTATTCATCGCGATCGTGTGGCTGGATCATGATCGCGAAGGTTTGTGGCTTTGATCATCGCGTTCGCGACTAGGAAACCGCGTTCGCACAAGAGGTCTCTTCTGGTGGAAATTTTGTACATTGGGAACACGAGGCATTTTCTGCATTGGCGAAGGAGGAGCACCTATTCAAATTTGAAAATCCAAATCGAGGGTTAGAGTATTATTTTTATATTTTGAGTTGTAGAGCTCGAGTTTTGGCAATTTTGGAGGGGATTTTCATTTCTTTAATCGGGGTAAGTGTTTTTGACTCGGATTTGTTCATTTATCATGATTCCATCCTTGTTTTTGTCGTCTATTTAGTGAATTAAAGTGAAGAAAGGGGGATTTTGGTGGAAACTTTTTAAAAATGAAAAATGGAGTTTTGAAGGTCTTTATGAGGTTGAAATTGGATAAATTTTGTAAGGTTGGACTCATAATCGAATGGGTGTTCAAAATTTGTAAATTTTGTCCGGTTCCGAGATGCGGGCCTAGGGTGGACTTTTTAGGTTGACTTTTTTAGTTTGATAATGATCGAATATTTATTGTTTGAAGTTATTTCCTATGCCTTTATTTGTTGATATTGTCTTGTTTGTTATTAGATTCGAGTCGTTTGGAGGCCGATACGCGTGGGAAGGGCTTGTTGGAGTTGTGATTTGCACGTTTTAAAGTAAGCCACTTCTAAACTTTGAACTGAAGGTATGAATCCCCGGAAAAATGTGTTATATGGTTTGTGTTGGGGTAACGCACATGTCAGGTGACGGGCGTGTGGATGTGTACAGTGGTAATCATGATTCTGTTGTTTCTTTTGGGCTGTGTTGTTATCAAGTCTTGTTCTATCCGTGAAATCCTTACTTGTAAGAGTAATTAAATTGTAAATTATATTAGAAAACATGTTTAGGCTTTGTGCTTATTCAGTTGAGGCCTAGTGCGGTTATTTCTGCTATTTTGAGTTATCTACTTTAACTTCAATATGTGCTCAGTCATGATCCTTTATTTGCATATCATATCTCAGTCTCCGTTATCATTAATTATTACATTGCATGTTCTTATTGCTTGGGATGAGTAGTATTGGATTGTGAACCCTCGAGACTTGAGAGATTGATAACTAAGTTTGGCCTGAGAGTCGAGTTGAGAGTGTTATTATGGATCGGGCTGCGAGCCCCAACATGCTTTATTGGCTTATTTATTATTGTGGACCAGGTTGCACGCCGCAGCAGGCCTTATAAGCTTTTGATTAGCTCTTGGGCATGATACTCCCCTCCGACGTCTGACATACCAGTAGTGAGCGTAGACATATTGACATATGTACACGTGCTTTGGTGAGGGGTATTGATGCCAGGCACCCGTACAGTGCTGAGTGATTGTGTATGATGAGTGCGTATTTGAGATGGATAGATTTAGTACTCTGAGAGTGTGAGAACTTGGGAATATTACTGTGATACAGTACATTTGACATGCATATTTCACATGTATGCACAAAGATGTGACATTCTTCATGCTAGTTGTACTTGACATATTTTATAAGTGTTGGCTTTAATTGTTGAACTTGAGAGCATGTGTAAATTTCTGTACCCTGAACGAGCTGATTATGGAATTTCTCTGAGTTATTTAT
>NW_017684316.1:3563-7668 GCF_001879085.1 Nicotiana attenuata
TTTTGGTATGGTTGTAGTAGAGTTTTCAGATATTTTTCTCATTTATTTATGATTTTTTCCACTGTTGAGTTTATTAAAGCATGTTCCATTCAATTGTTTAGCGGTTATGTGATAGTCAGTTTACTTAGCAAGTGTGTTAGGTGCCATCACGATAGGTTGGGATTTTTGGTAGTGACAAGTTGGTATCAGTGCAGTAGGTTACCTAGGTCTAACGAGTCATGAGCAGCTTTAGTAGAGTCTTGTGGATCTATATGGAGACGTTTGTACTTATCTTCGAGAGGCTAACGAACTGTTAGTTCACTTCACTTTCTGGTATTCTTGTCATGCGGATTTGGTAATTCTGGCATCTGAATTTCTGTTATTTTATTCTCTAACAGATGGTGAGGACACGTACGACCAGATCAGGAGGACGGCCACCAGTGCCACCAGCTAGGCCGCGAGAGGGTGAGGCCGTGGTAGAGGCCGAGGTGCAGCTTGTACTACAGCTAGAGCGGCACCTGCGGAGCCACCAGTTGCTCTAACTGAGGAGCAGATAACAGATGTTGTTGAGCTGGTGGGACCAGCTCAGGCACCAGTTGTGCCCATTGTGATCCTAGGCCTTCAGGAGACTTTGGACCAGATTTTAACTGTATGCACGAGCCTTTCCTAGGTGGTTTTAGTTCTTGCTGCACAAGCCCCTTCTCAGGCCGGAGGAGATACTCTGACACCCTCCATCCATACTCCAAAGTAGGTAGCCCGACTCCAGACACCGGGGGTACTACCAGCCCCGCCGGTTATATAGATAGGTGCTAGCGGATCCTTCACACAACAGGTATTTTGGAGACCAATGGAGTTTCATTTACTATTTTTTAGCTGACAGGGTCAACCTACATATGGTGGGAGGCCTATGGATTGGTCAGGCTAGCTGGTGCTGCACCACTTACATGGCATGAGTTCTCCGTTATCTTCTTAGAGAAGTTTATTCCACAGACTCGCATAGAGGAGTGTCATTGGCAGTTTGAGTAGCTACGCCAGGAGGGTATGTCAGTGACTCAGTATGAGATGAGATTTTCAGAGTTGGCTCATCACGCGGTATGGTTGGTTCCCCTTGAGAGGGAGAGGATTAGGAGGTTCATTCTGGCCTCAACTATGGACTATGTTTCATCATGACTCATAAAATTGCGATGAGTGCGAGGTTTGATGAGGTTATTAATATTGCTAGACACCTAGAGCTAGTTCACGGTCAGGAGCGTGAGGAAAGGGAGGAAAAGAGGCCTCGTAGTTTAGGTAGTTTCGGCAGTGCCTCATCTTAAGGACAGTCCCATCACAGTAGGGGTTGTTCTTATAGGCTCGCCTGGATGGCTCGTCTAGTTCATCGTGGTGCATCGGCTAGCCATGGTTTATACAGTGCTCGTCTGGATCAGTTATCTTTCAGTTCTCTCCCAGTTTAGAGTTCATCATGAGCTACGTCAATTCAGGGTTTATCAGTACCTGGTCCTTCTAGTGGCTATTTAGGTTCTGAAGGTCCGGTTGAGTCCCTGCCACCATTTATAGATCGAGGTTGCTATGAGTGTGGAGAGTTGGGGAATGTGAGAGAAGTATTGCCTTGTCTTACGGGAGGTCCAGTTTATAAGAGAGGTCAGGCTATGAGTTTCGCACTTGTTACTTCATTACCCGCTCAGCCAGCTCGGGGTGGGACTCAAGCAACTTGATGTCGCCCTAGAGGGGGAGGTCAATCAAGTGGTGGTCAGGCTCGATGCTATGCTTTTCCCGCCAGGTCGGAGGCAATTACTTCAGACGTAGTGATCACATGTATTGTTTCAGTGTTCCACAGGTATGCTTCCATAATTTGACCCTGGTTCCACTTATTCGTATCTATCATTGTACTTTGCTCGTTATTTGGATATGCCACATGACTCCTAAGTTATGCATGTCCATGTATCTAGATTGGTGGGTGATTCTATTATTGTAGACCATGTGTATCGGTCGCGTGTAGTGACTTTTGTGGGATTAGAGATAAGAGTTGATCTTTTACTGCTTAGTATGGTTTATTTTGACATGATTCTAGGCATGGATTTGTCTTAAGCATGTTATGCTATTCTGGATTATTACGCTAAGACCGTGACAATGGCGATGCCAGGATTGCCTAGGATTGAGTGGATAGGTTCTCTGGACTATGTTCCCAGTAGAGTGATTTCATAATTGAAGGCCCGGCGGATGTTTGGAAAGGGATGTCTAGCATATTTGGCCTTTGTGAGGGATGTTGGAGCTAATACTCCTACCATTGAGCTTGTTTCGGTAGTGTGAGACTTTTCGGGTGTGTTTTCTCCCGACCTGCCAGGCATGCCACCCAATAGGGACATTGATTTTGGTATTGACTTGGTGCCGTCCACTCATCCCATCTCTATTCCTCTGTATTGTATGGCACCGACAGAGTTGAAGGAATTGAAAGAACATAGGCCTAGTGTGTCACCTTGGCATGCACCAATTCTTTTTGTGAATAAGAAGGATGGTACTATGTAGATGTGAATTGATTATAAGTAGTTGAACAAAGATACAATTAAGGACAAGTACCCACAGCCGCACATTGATGACTTATTTCTCCAACAAAGTTACAGTTGAAGATTTGGAATTCAGATATTCTGAAGACGGCATTCAGGAACCGCTATGGTCACTATGAGTTTCTTGTGATACCTTTGGGGCTGACCAATGCCCCAACAACATTTATGCATATGATGAACAGTGTATACCAGCCATATCTTGATTCATTTGTCATAGTATTCATTGATGATATACTGATATACTCACGCAGCCAAGAGGATCACGAGCAAAAATTGAGGATTGTACTCCAGAAGTTGAGGGAGAAGAAGCTTATGCTAAATTCTCCAAGTGTGAGTTTTGGATTGATACTGTGGCGTTTTTGGGGCACGTGGTCTTGTGAGGGTATCAAGGTAGATCCGAAGAAGATTGAGGCGGTTTAGAGTTGGCCCAGACCGTCTTCAACTACAGAGATTAAGAGTTTTCTTGGCTTGGCTGGATATTATCGTCTTTTCATGGAGGGTTTCTCGTCCAGTGTTACACCTTTGACTAGCTTGACACAGAAGGGTGCTCCATTCAGGTTATCGAATGAGTGTGAGGAGAGCTTTCAAAAGCTCAAGACTGCCTTGACCACAACTCCAATTCTAGTTTTACCTTCAACGTCGGGTTCATATGCGGTGTATTGTGATGCTTCTTAGATTGGTATTAGGTGTTTCTATATGCAGGAAGGTAGGGTGATCGCTTATGCTTCACTCCAGTTGAAGTCTCATGAGAAGAAATACTCCGTTCATGATTTAGACTTGGCAGCCATTGTTCATGCATTAAAGATTTGGAGGCATTATCTCTACAGTGTGTCGTGTGAGGTATTTATAGATCATCGGAGTATACAACACTTGTTTAAGTAGAAGGATATAAATTTGAGATATCGGAGATGGTTTGAGTTATTAAAAGACTATGATATCACCATTTTGTATCATTCCGGGAAGGCCAACGTGCTTGAGTATAAAGTTCATGAATATGGATAGTCTTGCATATATTCCTGTTGGTGAGAGAATGCTTGCATCATATGTTCAAACAATGGCCAATCAATTTGTAAGTTAAGATGTTTCAGAGCCTAGTCGGGTTCTAGCCTGCGTGGTTTCTCATTCTTCTTTGTATGACCACATCGGAGAACGTCAGTATGTCGACCCCCATTTGCTTGTACTTAAGGAAATGGTGCAACACGATGATGCCAAGAGGTTTTTATTGGAGATGATAGGGTGTTACAAATGTAGGCTCGGATTTATATGCCCAATGAAGATGGGTTACGGAGTTGATTCTTGAGGAGGCCCATAGTTTTCGGTATTCCATTCATCCAGGTGCCATAAAGATGTATCAGGACTTGAGGCAGCACTGTTGGTGGAGAAGAATGAAGAGAGATATAGTGGAGTATGTGGCTCGATGCTCGAACTGTCACCAGTTGAAATATGAGCATCAGAGGCCAGGCAGTTTGCTTAAGAGATTTGAGATACTTGAATGGAAATGGGAGCGTGTTACCGATGGGCTATTAGTTGTTGGGATCGACATGAATTTAAAGAATTCGATGATG
>NW_017684317.1:0-7668 GCF_001879085.1 Nicotiana attenuata
GAATGTATATTATGTTGTTTAACCTCAGTAGGGCCCCGACCTTCCTCGTCACTACTCAACCGAGGTTAGGCTTGGCACTTACTGAGTACCGCTGTGGTGTACTCATGCCCTTCCTGCGCATGTTTGTCATGTGCAGATTATCCAGGTACCTCTACTCAGGCGCACTATCCTTGAGGCGAGGAGATACACGGAGACTTCGAGGTATATCTGCCGCATCCGTAGACCAGGAGTCTCTATTCTGTTCCAGCTTTAGTATTCAGTTTATTCCTTTTCTCTCAGTTGTTTAGATATTCTAGAGTTCGAGCAGCGTACTATGTTTCTGTTAGCCTGTGGTTCCCATGAGTTTCCGGGTTTTGGGATTGAGTTGTAGACTTCCGCATTCTGTTTTGAGTTGTATAGGCCAAGCAGCCTTATATGCAGTTATTATTTTAATATGTCTAGCTTTATTTAACCATTTCGCAAGTTAGGTTGTTATTTCCGCATTGTTAGGCTTACCTAGTTGTAGGAACTAGGTGCCATCACGACATGTTCTTGGAGGGTGAACTGGGGTCGTGACACTTGCTTTCAACCTTTCATTTAATGCCTTCCTCAAAGCCCCAGATGCTACAGTCTTTCGAGCAAGTATTTTCACCATTCGTAGTCTAGGTTTTGGAGATGCACTGGGTGGAGTAGTTGAGGATGAATTTGAGGGAGATGGTGGTGGAGGAGTTCCAGGACTGTCTTGTGGGTTAGACATGATCGTTGGTTTCTTGAGAGAATTTGGGAATTAGAGTTTTGGAGAAGAAGGCAAGTGAGGGTGAAGAAGAATTTTTGATGGTTTTGAATGATTAGGATGGCATAGGAGGTGATGTGTATTTAAAGAGAGATACACATTTAATAAGTAACGGCAGCTTTTTAACATTAGTCAATTAGAGGTCTAATTAACCTGAAATTTCTGATTTGGAATGATCGGTTCATCTTCCCTAGATTTTAGGCAAAATTTTGATTTTAGAGTTCTAGGCAAACGAAACTGGTTCAATGCTAACAGATAGAATTTTCTAGGAATTGAACAATTTAGGACTTCTTCTCATGATTGAAATATTAATCTTTCTAATTGTGCAGAGTATAGAAAACATACCTTAGCTTTCATATGAACCCATACTGATGAACCAGGTTCTTCATTTAGAACTCTCTTGAACATGTCTCAAATGACAAATAGAAAAATTTGTAAGAGATCAGTGAGTCATATAAACACATGTCACAGGAGTATACTAATTAAAGTATGAAGCTGAGTAAGAATTAATCTAGATATTTACACAAGTTCAAAATTCCTAGCCAAAAAAAATTTTCAATTTTTTTTTCATTGTGCATTCTGAGCTGGACCTATTAGGTGATCTTAATCATCCCTAATTCCAACCTGTTCCTCTCAAAGTTTTCTCTACTCAGTGCTTTAGTGAAGATGTCAGCAATTTGTTTATCAATAGCACAAAATTCTATGGAAATCAATCCTTTCTCATACTTATCTCTCAAGAAGTGGTGTCTAACGTCTATGTGCTTAGTCCTCTTATGATGAACAGGGTTCTTTGTCATACTTATAGCACTAGTGTTATCACAGAATATAGGAATGCAACCAACTTCAATGCCAAAATCTACCAGCTGCTGTTTGATCCATAGCAATTGAGCACAACAAGATGCAGCAGCAACATACTCAGCCCCAACAGTGGATAAGGTCACTGAATTTTGCTTTTTAGTGGCCCATGATACAATACATGAACCAAGAAAGTGAGCCATACCTGATGTGATTTTCCTATCCACAAGGAAACCTGCATAATCAGCATCAGCATATCCTACTAGATTGAAATTACTACCTTTGGGATACCAAAGACACATATCAGTGGTGCCTTTCAAATATCTTAGTATCCTCTTGACAGCAGTCAAGTGAGACTCCTTTGGATTTGATTGAAAGCGAGCACAAAGCCCTACACTGAAAATAATGTCAGGTCTGCTGGCAGTAAGATACAAGAATGAACCAATCATACCCCTATACAACTTCTGATTGACTGATGAACCAAGTTCATCAATGTCTAATTTAGTGGCAGTTGCAATGGGGGTGTCTATTTCCTTTGATTCATCCATTTTAAACTTTTTGATCAGCTCTTTTGCATACTTCTACCGATGGATCAAGGTCCCGTTTGGGCTATGTTTGATCTGTAAGCCTAAGAAAAAGTTAAGCTCACCCATCATTCTCATTTCAAACTCACTCCCCATTAATTTTGCAAAATCCTTACTTAGTTTATCAGTGGTGGCCCCAAAGATTATGTCATCAACATATATTTGTACCACAAGGAGATTCTTACCTTTTTCCCTTAAGAATAGGGTACTGCTAATCTTACCTCTTTTGTAGCCATGCTCAAGCAGAAATTTGGACAGTCGTTCATACCATGCTCTAGGAGCCTGCTTGAGTCCATAGAGAGCCTTGTCTAATTTGTACACATGCTCAGGACATTCCTTGCTCTCAAACCCTGGAGGCTGTTTCACAAACACTTCTTCTTTCAGGTAGCCATTTAGGAAGGCAACTTTGACAACCATTTGATGGAGAGTGAATTCCATGTGTGCTGCAAAGGCTGTGAGGAGTCTTATTGCTCTAGTCTTGCAACTGGAGCAAAAGTCTCATCATAATCTATACCCTCCTCTTGGCTGTAACCTTGGACCACCAGTCTTGCCTTGTTTCTTGTAACTGTTCCATCTTCATCAAGTTTGTTTCTGAAGACCCATTTTGTGCCAATAACTGATCTGTCCTTGGGTCTTGGAACTAGATGCCAAACTTGACTTCTCTCGAACTGATTGAGTTCATCTTGCATTGCATTTACCCAATCTGCATCCTGCAAAGCCTCAACAATATTTTTAGGTTCAATAAGAGATAGGAAGGCATCAAAAGCACACAGATTCTTTAATTGTGATCTAGTTTTGACTCCAGATGTTGGATCAGTGATTATGTTCTCAATAGGATGAGAACTTTGATACTTGTGAGGTTTCACAACCAACTGATTTCTGCTAGATGTTTCTCCCATGTTCTGTTGCTGAGGAACAGGGTCATGAACAGGTTCTTTTAGGGGATTAGTTTCAATTCCTCTTTGATTAGTTCCCCCTGTCAGGTTGCCCTGGATGGAAGAACCTGTTCCATCACCTGTTCCTTCTTTTGGTGCCACTTTAACTTGTGCTGAGACTTCAGTCAAGTCCTTTACCAGTCCAATGGCTTCATCTTCATGTTCCCGTCTCTCAGAAAGAATGTTAGTTTCATCAAACACTACATGCACACTTTCTTCTACACACAAAGTTCTTTTATTGAACACTTTATATGCTTTGCTATGTGAAGAATATCCCAAGAATACTCCCTCATCACTTTTGGGATCAAACTTACCTGGGAGTCTTTTCCATTATTGTGCACAAAGAACTTGCATCCAAATGCCCTAATATGGGATATATTTAGTTTTCTCCCTTTAAGTAACTCATAGGGAGTCTTCTCTATAGGAGGTCTAGTCATGCATCTATTGATAATGTAACATGCAGTGTTTACAGCCTCTACCCAGAAGCTGTGGGGCAATTTACTAGAAAGAAGCATAGTCCTAGCCATGTCTTCAAGAGTCCTGTTCTTTCTTTCAACTACTCCATTTTGTTGGGGAGTCCTAGGGGTAGAGAAGTTATGATCTATACCGTGCTCATCACAGAATTCAGCAACCTTAACATTTTCAAATTCAATTCCATGATCAGACCTAATGGATGCAAGTTGATTACCTAGTTGTTTATGAATTTTTCTAACAAAAGCAGTAAACATGTCAAATGATTCATCTTTAGATGTTAGAAATAGTACCCAGGTAAATCTAGAATAATCATCAACAAGTAACATCACATATTTCTTTCCACCTCTGCTCAAGGTTCTCATTGGACCACAGAGATCCATATGAACCAGTTTCAACGTCTTGGTTATGCTTACCATTTCCTTGCTTTTGAAGGATGATCTTACCTGCTTCCCCCTTGCAAAGGCCTCACAAACTTTGTCTTCCTTGAACTTGATGTTAGGTAGCCCTATCACCAAGTCCTTAGAGACTAATTTCTTTAGCTGATTCAGACTAGCACGACCAAGTCTTTTGTGCCACAGGAGGGGATCGTTATCCAACACACTTAGGCAGGTGAGTTCATTTTCTGAAAGAGTAGAAAAATCTACAATGTAAATATTGTTAACTCTTTTTCCCCGCAAAACAATCTTGTCAGTGGTAAGGTTAATCACAAAGCATTTGGTAGAGGTGAATGCTACAAGGTTACCTCTGTCACACAGTTGTGACACACTGATCAGGCTGTATTTCAAGCCATCTATTAAGTAGACATTCTCAATAGAGTGTGAGTCTGTCTTACCTACCTTTCCAACCCCAATAATCTCACCTTTCTTCCCATTACCAAAAGAGACATTACCTCCCTTTAAGTACTCAAGTGAAAGGAACTGGTTCTTGCTTCCAGTCATATGTTTTGAGCAGCCACTATCCATGTACCATATTTGGCTACTTCCCTTCACTTGGACCTGTAAAAAGAAATCAAGGGTTAATATTAGGAACCCAAACTAGTTTGGGTCCCTTTCTATAGGCAAAGGGGTAAATCAAATTTCTTTTAGCCCACCCAGGCAGCCTATTTTTCTTTTGAACAAAAGCTTTGTTCTTTTGAATGGCCTTTTCTTTTGCATTACATTCATTTTTGTAATGGCCAGTCTTCCCACAGTGTGTGCAGATTTTGTTCTCAGGAAGAGTGAGGTACTTGCTTTTAGGATCCCACTTAGGTGCTTGAGTCCCATAGCCAAGTCTTCTTTTGTTGCTACTGTGATGTTCTTGTAGCCAGGAAAGTGCATCCGAAGCCTTGTTCCATTTGCAAGTTCTGTCTAGTTCATTTTTTACCTTCCCTAGATCTTCTTTTAAGATTTTTATCTGCTCATCCTTCCTGTACAACTCATCCTTCATTTTTCCTAAGTTTTCTTCTAGGGTGAGTTGGGTGTGATCAACTTTCTTTTTACCTATTCCTAGTTTCAGTTTTAAGTTCTCAGACCTAAGTTCTAGGACACTGGTGTCAAGTCAAGAACCTGGTTCTTCAACTCGGCATTTTTATTATCACTCTCATTAGCCCTAGATTCTAGATTTTTGCACTTGGCTTTTAGGATCACACATTCCCTAGACAGATCTTCCTTCTCATTGTTAATTATCTCAGACTCATCAATGAAGTCTAGCAATAGCTCAGACAATCTTTCTTTAGACAGGAATTTAATCTTGTCTTTGAGATGAAGGACATTTACCTCTTGTTCATCATCTGATTCTCCGATGGCCATAAGTGCTTGTTCATCTCCAGCTTCATCTTCTGAGTCCTCATCTGATGTTTCTCCCCAAGCAGCAACCATAGCCTTTGTTGATCCTTTGTTCCTTTTGGGTTGGACCTGTTCCTTCTTCCTGTTCCTTCGTTCAGCCCTTTCCTTCTTCCACTCAATTTCCCATTGAGGATAGTTTTTGATCATGTGATCAGTCTTACCACATTTGTAGCAACCCTCGTTGGTCCGTTTTCAGGAACCCTTGGTTTGTTGAAGGTTGTACCTCTTGAAGAACCCTTTCCTCTCATCAGGTACTTTTTGAAATCTCTTGTGATCATGGCCATTTCATCATCCTCCAGATCTGAACCTTCAGCTATTCTGAGAGCCAGACTTCTTTCC
Source organism: Nicotiana attenuata (assembly GCF_001879085.1). Lineage (NCBI taxonomy): Eukaryota > Viridiplantae > Streptophyta > Magnoliopsida > Solanales > Solanaceae > Nicotiana > Nicotiana attenuata. The sequence goes on from NW_017684317.1 coordinate 5,723, forward strand.
TTCTTGGGTGTATCCATTTTCATGGTTTTCCTTCTCAGTTCATAGGCAGTGAGATTTTCAATCAGCTCATCCAACTTAAGAGTTGCAATGTTCTTTGATTCCTGAATAGCTGTGATTTTGCTTTCCCAAGTGACTGGCAAAACCCTTGTCAAAATCTTCTCAACTTTGTCTTCTTCAAGAATAACCCTTGCAAGAGATTTAAGTTCATTTGTTAGTGTTGTGAACCTTGTGTACATCTCCTGGATGGTTTCTCCTTCCATCATGGTGAAATTCTCATATTGAGAATATAGCAGTGTTCCTCTTGATCTCTTTACTTGAGGAGTTCCTTCATGAGCCACTTGTAAAGTGTCCCATATTTCCTTTGCAGTAGTACAGCTTTGAATCATGTTGTACTCGTCTGGACCCGGTCCACACACAAGCCACTTCTTGGCATTGGCATTCTTCTCCCATTTCTTCAAATCTTCAGCAGTGCAGTCAGCTCTTATCTTTGGCACGTCCACTCCTTCTTCATTTTTCTTTGTAGTTGCTAGGGGACCATCAGTGACTATGTCCCAGAGTTCATAGTCTTCTCCTATGATATGATCTCTCATCCTGTTCTTCCACCAAGAATAGTACTGACCATTAAAAAGTGGAGGCCTAGCAGTGAATTGCCCTTCCCAGTTTCCAGGTGGTGCACTCATTTTGATCTTTTCCTAAGGTGTTAGCCTCTTTAAGGATAACCTGCTCTAATACCAAATGATGTTTTAAGCGTCAATACCACACAAGAGGAGGGATGATTTGTGTGGTACCCAATTTTCGCTTAACTGAACTATAGAAAAACCTGGTTCTTCTAGGTGCTCCAACTACTACTGTTTGCGAAATAATAAATAGTGAAAATAAAGAACACAGATATTTTCACGTGGAAAACACCTGGCTCAAAAGGTGAAAAAACCACGACCTACTACTTAGTAGGATTTTCCCAAACTTCCACTAAAATCAGTGAGCCAAAACAGCATTTACAAAAACTCTTTGTAAACCTAAGGATTAACTCTATTCCCGTTGTGGCACACAGCCTCAACTGTTGCGACAACTTCAAGTTAGCTATAACTTGAACACTCTAGGTACCTAATACAATTGCTTCTATGAAAGCTGAAAGGTACAATTTTAAATCACCTACTACAATTGAACTAGAATAAAAGATAGACACAATGTAACTGGTTCTTCTATCTCGTTCAAGTAGCTTCAGGAGTGCACACTCAAATCACACATAAATTGCTTGCAAAATCGCCTTGCTCTTTTGCTCTCAATTTAGTTTAACTTTTGCGTAAGTGAATACCTGTAAAAGAGAACAATACTGTCATTTAATAGGTTAGTAATCAGAGTTTGATTGGGACTCAATTGTTGCTCTTCTATCGTAGAAGAGTTCATGATGATCTCAAACTCTAACACTATCTTCATCCTGGATTGTGTTCTCTTCATATAAGGAGACTTTCTCCCCTTATCTAATATGCAACCTTTTCGATCAGATCAGGAGATATTGCTGCTTGATCACTAGACCTTATCTCCTTCACGTGCATCTCACATGTATAGATTGATCATGACTGTGCTACACAAGATGGACCTGGTCCATGACTGAGTTCTTTTGTCAATCTTCAAAACTTCACCTGTTCTTGGGCCAACAGTGTCAAAGAACTTAACCAGATTTGGTTCGATTTCTAAGAGATTTGCTTTCCATGTTTAGGCAAGCAAACTAGGTAACACCATAGACAAACCTGTAGTGAGGGGAGGTAAATAAGACAAGAGAATCCATGGTGGATTCCATTTTAGGGCCGGATCTGGAGGGGTTAAGAGAGACAGCGGCTAGGGGTCATGAGAGATGAGAAACGAGAGAGTTCTAGGGCGGCGGGGGGGTATAGAATGATTAGGGTTAGGGGTTTGGTTGGTTTAAAGGGGCAGGTGCAACGTGG
>NW_017684318.1:0-764 GCF_001879085.1 Nicotiana attenuata
ACAAACGCTCGTCCTCGAGCGTACCCAGAGCTGTGCTAAAAGCCAACCAATCACTGAATAACCCTTCCATGCATATACCCGGGGGTGATTCCACGTCACCCTATCTCACATAGGTCCGACAACGCATTTTAACTATAATTACACAATCCAGTCCAGCCTATAAATCATAGAACCACATTCCACTTTCCGAAATCATCCACCAGACCAGAACCTCACATCTATATTCCGAATAAGCCCGAACCAGCTGTAATAACCCATACCTGCAACCTCAGGTGCAATCATATGATATTCCACATAACCCAAACACTCGAAACGATAACTTCTATCCACAGTAGTTGCCCATAACACCCGAATACCGGTAGAAAACCTCTTAACAACTAAAGTTTCCTTCCAATACTTTTAAATATACTGCAACTGATAACTAAAACACGCGGCAAATCATCACCATTTCTCAGATCAACCATTCATGAAACCACTTCTCCTTTGGCAAATGCTACATCAAATTTCTGAGTCGAAGTTCGATATTATCCTTCCAACATACTGAAATCAAATCTGCTCGTACTCATTAAAGATCCCATCGATCTCATCTAATCAACACACTACTCTGGTGACATTACACATTAGTATAGGACTAAGCCACAACTCGCACAATACGCGCACCAATAAGCAACAGTCCGAACATACCCAAATCATGGAAATGGCTCAAATGAAAGAGCTGTACTTCAAGCCCTCCAGTACCATCACAACACCAAACCGAGAGCCCG
>NW_017684318.1:4924-7668 GCF_001879085.1 Nicotiana attenuata
TTGTGCAAATTCGGGGTTTCAAACCCTCAACACAACATTTACATTTATTACTAACCTCAAGCTGGCCAAAGTCCTAGCTTGCTATGCCCTTGCCTTTCGAATTAACCTCCTCACGCGTCGAATCTGACCAAAACCACAACGAATACATCACAATAGGCTAAGGGAACATAACCCAATCGAAAAGACTCAAAAAATATCGATAATCACGAAATTTGCAAAACCCAAGCCCCGGGCCCACTTCTCGAAAAATTAGAAAATTAACATCACCGGATTCCTCATCTCGCCACGAGTCTATACATACCAAAATCTCTCAAATCGGCCCGCAAATGGCCCCTCAAATCTCAAATTTAGAATTTCAAACTCAAGCCCTAATTTCTTCCAGTTTGGCTATATTCTCATGAATTTCAAGGATGATTCTACAATAAAATCATGTTTTTAACTCATAAAACTTACCTTCAATCGATCCCAGTTGAAACTCTCTTCAATCCCCGTCCAAAAGCTCTCAACAATGCCCAAAAATGGTGGAAAAATGGGCTGGGTTCGTGGATGAAATGTTTTAAAACATTCTGCCCAGGCCTGGAAAACCTTCATCGCGTTCGCGACTACTCCATCGTGAACGCGAAGCACAACACTTAATTTTTCGAAAATTAAACCTATGCGAACGCGGCCTTACTTATGCGAACGCGAAGCTATAATTTCCCAGAGCTACGCGAATGCGACAGTGCACATGCGAACGCGAAGACAAAAGTCTCTTAACCTCAATACTTTATACGCGTTCGCGACTACTGCCACGCGAACGCGATGCACACTCAGCTAGCCCTCCGCGAACGCGAACCCACACATGCGAACACGAAGAGTAATTCACTTGTATCCCAAATCCCTTCTTCACGAATGCGTGGCTCTTTACGCGAACGCGAAGGGTAAATTCTCTGCAACAAATAGCTGGAAAAACCTGCAACTTTTAAAGGCCGAAATTGGTCCGATTGACCATCCGAAATCACCCCGAGGCCCCCGGGACCTCAACCAAAAGCACCAACACATCCTAAACCATTATTCAAACTTGTTCCAATCATCAAAACACATCAAACAATGCTAAAACCAGTAAATCACATCGGATTCAAGCCTAAGTTTCTTCAAAACTTCCGAACTACGCATTTGATCAAAAACCCGATCAGAACACCTCCGAATGACCTGAAATTTTGCTCACATATCCAAAATCACCTAACGAAGCTACTGCAACTCTCGGAATTCCATTCCGACCCTCGGATCAAATTCTCACCTATCAACCGGATTCCCCAAAATACTAACTTCACCAATTCAAGCCTAATTCTACACCGGACCTCCAAAATTACTTTCGATCACACTCCTAAGTCACAAATCATCCCCCGAAGCTAACCGAATCACCGAAAATCACATCCGAGCCTTCTAACTCATAAGTCAACATCCGGTTGACTTTTCCAAACCAAACCTTCCTTAAAGAGACTAAGTGTCTCATTTCCTACCCAAACCAATCCAAATCAACCCTAACACACCAAATGCCGATAATGAAACATGAATAGGCATAAAATGGGGAAAACGGGGCGGTAACTCACGTGACGACGGGTCGGGTCGTCACATAAGTTGTTAGTTGGTTAGAGGTGGTTAGTGGTGTATAAAAGGAACCACACTATGTGCAATAAACTGATTTTGTTCTTCTTCTTCTTTATCTTATTTCTGTATCTCACATTTCCTCTCCTCTTCTTCTTCGACATTATTGCTTGCATGTGTGTTGTCTCAAACAAATTGTGTAGATTTCATCATGGTATCAGAGCGGCGATCACAGATTCATCAGAATTAGGAAGAAATTTATAGAATCGAAGCTCGACGGAACTCTGATCTGTTCAGCCATGGCAGGAAATAAAGTTGCTTCACAACATTCCGATTGACTTTTTCAAACCAAACCTTCCTTAAAGAGACTAAGTGTCTCATTTCCTACCAAAACCAATCCAAATCAACCCTAACACACCAAATGCCGATAATGAAACATGAATAGGCATAAAATGGGGAAAACGGGGCGGTAACTCACGTGACGACGGGTCGGGTCGTCACATCCTCCCCAACTTAAACAAACGCTCGTCCTCGAGCGTACCCAGAGCTGTGCTAAAAGCCAACCAATCACTGAATAACCCTTCCATGCATATACCCGGGGGTGATTCCACGTCACCCTATCTCACATAGGTCCGACAAAGCATTTTAACTATAATTACACAATCCAGTCCAGCCTATTAATCATAGAACCACATTCCACTTTCTGAAATCATCCACCAGACCAGAACCTCACATCTATATTCCGAATAAGCCCGAACCAGCTGTAATAACCCATACCTGCAACCTCAGGTGCAATCATATGATATTCCACATAACCCAAACACTCGAAGCGATAACTTCTATCCACAGTAGTTGCCCACAACGCCCGAATACCGGTAGAAAACCTCTTAACAACTAAAGTTTCCTTCCAATACTTTTAAATATACTGCAACTGATAACTAAAACACGCGGCAAATCATCACCATTTCTTAGATCAACCATTCATGAAACCACTTCTCCTTTGGCAAATGCTACATCAAATTTTTGAGTCGAAGTTCGATATTATCCTTCCAACATACTGAAATCAAATCTGCTCGTACTCATTAAAGATCCCATCGATCTCATCTAATCAACACACTACTCTGGTGACATTACACATTAGTATAGGACTAAGCCAC
>NW_017684319.1:0-965 GCF_001879085.1 Nicotiana attenuata
CATTAATGCTCCAATCCCTGAGTTGTGCCTTTTTCGACATATGGCCTCCATTCCCTAGTCGCCTTTTGCCAACATTAGGGCTCCAATCGCTGAGTTGTGCCTTTTTAGACATATGGCCTCCATTCCCTAATGTTACACCCGAAGTTTTCATACGTGAGAGTACGTCGTAAGTCATTGATGTAAGCTCGAAAATGAGATTATATTTGGAAGAAAATAAAGTAAGTTAATCATGTTAACGTGGAGGTTACAAATATTTAAGATCATTAGTACCAAGTAGCAAGAGGGTTTGAAGGCTTAGAAGCTAAACGAATTGAAGAAAATAAGTTTCGTCGAAAGTCGACAAGTTGGAATGCTTTACCATGTACTTTTGGGGTGATACTAGGGTTATTAACATTATAAGGAGATTAAATTATGAGTTGTTTTAGTCGTACGATAGTTGGTGTTATGTTTTGAAGTCAAGCGAGTTGTGGAACAAAAGTTGGAAAAAGGTCATCACAAGTTCCATTCATAAATGTGCTGAAAATTAGGTCAAATGTAACTGATATTTTCTCCCAAAATACTTGGAATTAGGGGATGATCTACCTATCAAATTAAAGATCTATGAGTCTAGTTTCCAACTCATTAAACCGTTCATCAATACGACATCGGAGTAGAGAGATATAGGCATTTTTGCGAGACTGCACAAGCTGCTAGGTGACAAGTAGGTGTGTCACCTACTTGGTTAAATGATAGCCCAAAAATAGGAAATTTCGGGTCGGCCAAAGAGCCCATTTAAAGGGTTATCTCCTGCAATATAACCCTCATTATATATCACAAATAACCAGACCTAAACCCCTGCAAACTTCCTCCCAAAAATTATCCACAAACCCTAATCGATTTTCCCTCTCTTTCAAGTTCTAATTGGGGGTAAAACCTAGAGTTTGAAGAACCAAGGGAAGGGCTGAGTTATCCAACAAGTAAGGTGA
>NW_017684319.1:4595-7668 GCF_001879085.1 Nicotiana attenuata
TGCGAGTTGCCTTATTGAGCCTTCTATAATCAATGCAGACTCTCCAGCCCGTAACAGTGTGAGTGCGGATTAGCTCATTCTTCTCGTTCTCAACTACAGTCATTCCTCCCTTTTTGGGCACACATTGAACCGGGCTTACCCAGTTGCTATCAGAAATAGGAAAAATGATACCTGCATCGAGCAACTTGATTACCTTCCTTTTTCACCACCTCTCTCATAATGGGGAATTTAATCTCCTTGCTGCTCTACACTGGGGGCGGTGTCCGTCCTCTAGAAAGATTTTTATGCATGCAAAACGATGGACTAATACCCTTGATGTCAGCTATAGTCCACCCAATGGCCCTTTTATGCTCGCGGAGGACCCTGAGCAATTTTTCTTCTTGAGTGCTGGATGAAATAATCACGGGCAGTGTCTCTGAGTTCCCTATCGTCCCAAGGTGGATCGGGCAAATCCCTTCAGATGTTCCCCGATAAGATGTGAGCCCTAGTGACAGTGTATTACGTAAGAGGTTGCAAGTTATCAGTGATAGATTATAGATCAACATTAAGGTGAATAAACAATAGATGGGTACAAGTTCCAAAGTACGAGATGAGATTTATTTGTTATTCTTAAGATGAATAATAATGAGGAAGCACTAAAGGACTTAGATTTATACACATAGGATAAGCAGCGAGAGAGTAACCTGGAGTTGGGTAGCAAACCTCGGTAATAATAAACCGAAGTAAGTTTTATGGTATAGTATAACCTACCTAGATGTAGTAAATCCATAAGGATAGATATACAAGGCTATGAAACAAGAGATAACAATAGTCTTAAGTTCGATAAAGTACCAAGAAAAAGATATCAGTACACCTATAGAAGCCTAGAGGGACAGCTTGTCATAATTTTGTATATGTTCATAAAGTGAGGCTTAGAGATTGGCTAAAAGATGGAGGAAAAAGGGAAGAAGAGTCGCTAGGTGCTCATCCAAGAACACAGTCGTACATACTGCATGACATAAGGTAGCAAATGTTACGATGTTGGAAGAATTCCGACCACATGTCATCGCGTGACAAAGAGGCCTAAAAGGGGGGAATGCCCAAGCGTTTAGATTTATTCACAAAACAGTTGCTTAGATGGCAAGATGAGCATTAAAGTATTCGTAAGAGCCATAGTTTATGAAACTGATAAGCGCATCAGTCAACATTCGAGGACGAATGTTCCAAAGGGGGGAATGATGTTACACCCCAAGTTTTCATACGTGAGAGTACGTCGTAAGTCATTGATGTAAGCTCGAAAATGAGATTATATTTGGAAGAAAATAAAGTAAGTTAATCATGTTAACGTGGAGGTTACAAATATTTAAGATCATTAGTACCAAGTAGCAAGAGGGTTTGAAGGCTTAGAAGCTAAACGAATCGAAGAAAATAAGTTTCGTCGAAAGTCGACAAGTTGGAATGTTTTACCATGTACTTTTGGGGTGATACTAGGGTTATTAACATTATAAGGAGATTAAATTATGAGTTGTTTTAGTCGTACGATAGTTGGTGTTATGTTTTGAAGTCAAGCGAGTTGTGGAACAAAAGTTGGAAAAAGGTCATCACAAGTTCCATTCATAAATGTGCTGAAAAGTAGGTCAAATGTAACTGATATTTTCTCCCAAAATACTTGGAATTAGGGGATGATCTACCTATCAAATTAAAGATCTATGAGTCTAGTTTCCAACTCATTAAACCGTTCATCAATACGACATCGGAGTAGAGAGATATAGGCATTTTTGCGAGACTGCACAAGCTGCTAGGTGACAAGTAGGTGTGTCACCTACTTGGTTAAATGATAGCCCAAAAATAGGAAATTTCGGGTCGGCCAAAGAGCCCATTTAAAGGGTTATCTCCTGCAATATAACCCTCATTATATATCACAAATAACCAGAGCTAAACCCCTGCAAACTTCCTCCCAAAAATTATCCACAAACCCTAATCGATTTTCCCTCTCTTTCAAGTTCTAATTGGGGGTAAAACCTAGAGTTTGAAGAACCAAGGGAAGGGCTGAGTTATCCAACAAGTAAGGTGAGTTTACTGCTCTTTTCATACATTTATGCTTCTGTGAATTCATGGTAATTCGTTCTATACATGTAAGAACTCACGGGACGGTGACCGGAAGTCGTGAGTTCGAGTTATTCACTTGTAGCGGACTGTTTTGTGGACTGTTTTGTGTTGCTGTTGGGCTGCGTGTTTTACTACTGTTTTGTGGAGTTTTGGAGGAGGAAGGATGTGGAAAAACACCATATAGATGTATGGTTGTGGGCTGGTAGTTCTTTGTAACATTTCCGGGTCGTTTGACACGACTACGGTGGCCGTCGTATGTATGAAGTGATTAGGTTGTGCGTGGACTGTTTTGGGAGGCTCAATATGATTATTATTGATGTTGTTTGGGCTGTTTGGTGATTGTTTGGAATTGTGTGAAGTCATATATATAGGGGGGGTGCTGTCCGTTTCATCGTAAAATAGGTTGTGGTCGATACATAATAGTTATGATGCTTGAATGATAACTACAGTATCGTTTCTCTTATTGTAGACTAAGGAGTCGTGAAAATTGCATAGCTTGAGATTGGGGCAGTATATACAAGGTATGTTAAGGCTCTTCCTTCTTTCTTTTGGCATGATCTAAACTGAAACGGACATAAACGATACGCTATTTCATAATGAATCTACTCCTAGCAACTAAGGTTGTACATGTTATTCTTTCCTTACAAAGTTATTCCAAGAAAGTATATATGATCCTTGAGTCCTAGTGAAGTTCATATTGATGGTATGATGTCCATAATGTTAATCGATGGTGCAATGACCTTATGTCACTCCAAAAGGTTTAGAACGTGACTCCATGAGTCCAGCATGCATTATATATGTATCTACTTTACTCTACCGAGCCGCGCTATAGTCGGCCGGGTATGGCACCTATTGTGCAACCACTGATCAGTTGGGTTTACCGAGCTCCACGTGGCCGGGTACGATTCTACCGAGCCTTATGATGGCCGGGTATGTTTTTACCGAGTCCTCTTTGAGGTCCGGGTATGATTATGATGATGATGAT
>NW_017684320.1:0-7665 GCF_001879085.1 Nicotiana attenuata
GGCTCGAGGTTCAACCCCGAGGGTTCCTTAGCTCGACCTTGGGGCAGCGCAAATCGGTGGCTACCATGGGCAAGCGGGAGGTTTCCAAGGCACGTGACCAAAGCTGACAATACCTACAAGAGTAGTACTAGTCTGTACCAGACTAGTAAATAGATGTACCAGCTGCGAATCTTTGTAATAAATGCATATGTACCATATTGGGGTTCCCCCTCCTATATAAAGGGGACCCTTGTCATTTTGTAAGGGGGATGATATTAAATACAAGAACAAGAACATTCTCTGCTCTCTAACATAAACATATTCTCCCTTGATTTTATTGCTTATATTCTTTACATTGCTTACATTTATTATGTTTCATTGATTGTTCTTCATTTATTACTCATCATTGATCATAAAGGGCCCTCATCAAAGCTCTTAGACTGTTAATCCGTCATCGGCTACCCACAACCTAACGCTTTAGCTCAACATCGAGTCCCAGTATAGGCTAGCCCGAGACCCCGATTCTCGGCTACTCGGATTGCATAAGCATTCTATCTTCAAGCTCTTATCTTATTTTCTAGTCTCACACTTAGCATCTATTGCCTAACAACTAGCATAAAAATATATCACATATTTTTAGAACCACAAAATCAATTCTAATTATAATTACCATTTTACAGGTAAACAGTTTGGTGCCTACAGTGAAAATAATAGTGATTGTTTTCGTGCTGGTTTACTGAATAACGCAAGTTATTTTTCACCCGTTTTCTTGTCCAAGAATCTTTGATTTCAGGTCAAAATGTCTAGCTCAGTGAATGCACAAGAGAACAACGGTCCAGAGGACCATGGAGAGAATGGTGTAGCTGTTCCAAGCATCGGTGTACCACCGCGAAACCCTGAGGATGCACCAGAACCAATTCACATGGACGTGGTCTCGCACAACGCCCAAAACGTCGATATAAGCTCCCACACTAACAGGAGTATACGCCAAGAAAACCAACAAGAAGCTCAGAAAACCCCAGCTCGGGAGGAACGAAAGGTTAGTCTTCACGTTATTTTTGAGATGTTGCAGGCACAATAGCTGGCGATTGCTCAACTGCAAAGCCAGCAAAAAACTCCGAGCACAGCAGCACCGGAAACGGCTCCTCGAATCGAACAAGTACTAGAAAGATCAAGCAACAACGGGTCACCAGCCGACCCCGCTATCATAAAGATGCCCGAGGACCTCGCAAAGAGGATTAAATCGGGCGAAAAGAAGATAGAAGCCAATGACAAAAAGGTGGAGACCTACAATTCAAGGGTCGATCAGATCCCAGGCGCACCCCCGATTCTGAAGGTTATGGATTCAAAGAAATTTGTACAAAAGCCATTCCCGTCAAATGCTGTTCCAAAGCCCATCCCGAAGGAATTCAGAATACCTGATCTCCCGAAGTACAACGGAACCTCAGATCCCAACGAGCACATCACTGCTTAAACTTGTGCTGTAAAGGGGAATGACCTAAAAGATGACGAGATTGAATCCGTCCCATTGAAGAAATTCGGAGAAACACTTTCAAAAGGGGCCATGATGTGGTATCACAACCTAGCCCCGAATTCAATAGATTCATTTGCCATGCTGGCAGATTCTTTTATAAAGGCACACACCGGTGAAAGTAAGGTTGCTACAAGAAAATCCGTCGTCTTCAAAATCAAACAAAGAGAAAACGAGATGCTGCGGGAGTTCGTATCTCGCTTTCAAATGGAGCGAATGGAATTACCACCAATCTCCGATGAATGGGCAGTGCAGGCCTTCACCCAAGGTTTGAACGAACGAAGCTCAGTGGCTTCAAAGCAGCTGAAGCAGAACTTGGTTGAATATCCCGCCGTAACTTGGTCGGATGTCCACAACCGATATCAATCAGAGATTAGGGTCGAGGACGACCAACTAGGAGCCCCCTCGAGCTCAGTATATCCTAGCAGGCTCTTGGCAAAGGAACCAAGGCCAAACAAAGAAAGGTATCAACTATACACGGAAGACCAAAGAAACGCCCCAAGGTGTTACATAGACCGAAGGACAGATCGAGGTCAGTATCCTCGGGGACTTGTGAGCAGAGCCGGATTCGACAGACATAGAGGACCGAAGGAGGCACCCTGATTGTCTGAATACAACTTCAACATTGATGTTTCGAACATCGTATCTGCCTTCGGTAAAATCAGAGACGCCAGGTGGCCAAAACCCATACTATCAGATCCGTCGCATTGGAACCCTAACTTGGTGTGCGATTTTCACGGCACACACGGCCATAGGACCTAAGATTGCAGACAGCTCCGAGAAGAAGTAGCCCGACTAATCAAAAAAGGGCACCTCCAAGAGTTCCTTAGCGACCGAGCCAAGAATCAATTTCAGGAAAGAGAAGCAAACAGGAAAAATGAAATAGATGAGCCACAACATGTCATCCACATGATCGTTGGAGGAATCGACATACCACAGCAAGCCATTGTCAAAAGAACAAAAATATCCATCACCAGGGAGAAGCGAACTCGAGGTTACATACCCGAAGAGGCTCTCACATTCAGCGACGAGGACATCGAGACCCTGTCTCAGCCTCATAATGACGCATTGGTAATTTCTTTTCTTGTTTTCAAATTAAGCATGTTCTTGTGGATCCAGGTATCTCGGCCAACATTATCAGGTCGAGGGTGGTGGAGCAGCTCGGACTACTCGACCAGATCGTGCCCGATCAGCGTGGCTGGCACGACCCAAAATGTCAAATTCCATGTCATCGAAGGAGACATCAGGCACAACGCCTTGCTCGGAAGGCCATGGATACACTGCATGAGAGCAGTACCATCAACCCTCCATCAAATGTTGAAGTTTCCGACGAAGGACGGAATAAAAACTAAGTACAGGGAACAATATGCAGCTAGGGAGATGTTCGCGGTGCACGACGTGGCACCAGCATCGACACCTCCAACATCGAAGGAACTAAAGGATAAACAAGCAGTGAAGTAGCAATCACAAGCTACATTCTCGGCTGCGCCCGAATAAATGAGCAAAGGACCGTACCGCATCCCTGGAGCTAGCGGTTGAACCATACCGAGGCTTGCATCTCCACTAAGGTATAACCGTCTCTCTTTTTGTTTACATCTTACACTAACCTATGTTCAGGAATCCGGTTAGAACAATCGAAGCACTTTCCAGCTTGAAGACCTTAGGTTCTAAAGCATGCGTTGCACTGTTTTCCTTCGACCGGATTTTATCCCAAGAAGGGTTTTACCGGCAAGGTTTTTAACGAGGCAACATCTATATGCTATCTAAGGAGAACTTAACAAGTACCCAAGGCTTCTCTTCAATCAACCTCGAATACTGGAGGGCATCCCCCCGGGAGATCACCCCCTTGAAGAAGTCAAGATGAGCCAAAAAGGGTCTCAATAGGAAAATGATGTATCGGGACAAACGGTCGAATGAACCGTGTCTCTCTAGAATAATTGAACCCTTGACAACAAAAACATGTATACTTGTTCCAAGTAATCAAGGAATATTTTTCCATCAAAACACTTTGCGCTTAAAAGAAATCCGCTATTTTTTCAAGAAACGGCTCTAGAGCCAGAAATTTCCCGAACACTCGGGGAGTGACATCAAAAACTCGAAGCCGTAAGACCTCCGTGCCAGAAACTTCGAGCTCGTAAGCCCTCAATGAGGCAACATCAAAATATACAAAGAACGGCTCTAGAGCCAAAAACTCTCAACCTCTCGGGGACTGTCGCCGACGGTCACCCCATCGAGGTATCAAGAACCCGAGGCCGTAAGACCCCATGCGGGCGACATCGAGCCCGAAGGCCCTCTATGTGGCGTTATCAACAGTGTAAGACCTCCATAAGGCAATACCAAATCTGTAAGACCTCAAGCCAGGCATGAATTATACTAGTACCAAGTAGCCTATCTGTAAGACCTCAAGCCAGGCATGAATAATACTTGTGCCATGTAACCTATCTATAAAACCTCAAGTAAGGCATGTTCAAATTTATAAGAGCTTGCAAAAGGCATAATCCCGATCTTAAAGTTAAGGCTATATATTCGAACTTGTAAGACCCCTAAAAAGGCATACCCTCGGTATAGACGCCGAAGCTACTTCACTCGGGGACTAAAAGGCTACGGCCAAATACATTCACTACGGTGACAAGGCTGTACCAGCCAAACTAACGCAACTCGAGGACGCCCGACCGTCGCCGTAAAATTCACAGGCCTATAAATTACTTCAAAAATACTTCGAAAAGAACCGGTTAATCAGGCTACCCTCGGCATAAGCAAAAGAGCTTCGATCATGTCAGCTCCAAACACAGGCATCGAAACAATTCAGCCATCGAGCGAAACCTTTCGAGGTGCTCATTTATCACTGCAGAACGGCTCACAATCGAGGTCCTTATCGAACCATCGAAGAGTCGGGCGAACACAAAAACTTCAAAAAGTCTTTAACGAGGGAAAAATAAAGCCAATATTAGAGGTCGTACCGACCCAAGGCGTAAGATCCTAAGCGCCAGCCCATATTAGAGGTCGTACCGACCCCACGCGTAAGAGACTAAGCGCCAGCCTATGGTAGAGGTCATACCGACCCAACGCTTGAGAGCCTACGGGCTAGCCCAACAAGCCTCAGGCCCGATCTGTAAACCTAAGGGTTTTTCCCCAAAGTCCAGTTCACCTGGCTAAATCATCGACAAATGTCTAGATTCAAAACAAAGAAAGACATATACAAGCAAAGGGAAATGCATGAAAGATGAAACCGAAAGGTTTCCTTTTATAAGCATACGTGAAATAACATGAGGCTTCATTTACAAAGTTCTATAAGAACACTGTACGCAGAATCAAAAAGAAAAAGCCTAGTCTACTTTCCCCTCGGGGACTGAGGCTCCATCAGCCCCTTCCTCATTATCTTCGGCATCGAATACGAGGAACTTGGCGTCGTATTCATCCGCCTTGCCATGCGCTATCTCTTCCGAGAGATCGAAGCCCCTAGCATGGATCTCCTTGAGGGTTTCCCTACGGGATTTGCACCGGGCATATTCATTGCTTCTGCTCTCCCGATCGGAAGCCCCTCTTAACTCAGCCCGAGCATCGGCAGCGTCTTTTAAATAGACAGCCACTTTCTTGTCAGCCTTAGCTCGAATCTCTTCAGCTTCAGCTCGGGCGTCCACCACCTCGGCCTTCATCTTCAAAAGGTCAGACTCGAGCCTTGCAATCATGCGCATCTGGACCGAGCTATTTTCATGAGAGTTCCGGAGTTGCACATCGAGGGCGGAAGCCTTGGCCAAAGCATTCTTCTTGTCCGTAACTTGGGCATCTGCCTGAGCCTTTGGCTCATTACACTCATACTTGGCCTGACCAACTTCACCCCAAAGGCGTTCCAGGTCTTCTGTCTTTCTCTGCAACCGAAGTATCAAATTATTAATCTCCGAGGGAAGAAGAAGAAGCGTGCATCCCCTCGAAACAAAGGTTTCCTGTCTCTCGAGGTAGCTTTCGTAGTCTCGGCTCCGACCCGCCTCGTACCGCAGGTGTACCATCTCTTTTGCCCTTTTGTCACAAAGAAGCCTGAGGGATTTCTCCCCTCCTAAGGCTTTTCGCAACCTGGATTCGCTGCGGAGCAGCTCGGACTTGAGTTTGTCAAAGGCCTATGGAAAAGTAGCTCAGTGAGAAATTGAAAATGCAAAGCTGAAAAACCAACAAAGTCAACCAGAGCTCACCTCATAACAGAGCCGCTGAGCCTCCTCAAAAGTTGAATGCACATCTACTGGCCTAGTCTCATCGGCCCCAGAAGAACCGCTCCAAATAGGGATGTGATCATTCGAGACCCCGCTTGATTTAGGCGGCTCCTGACCTCGAACATCCCTCAAAGTACCTTCGACGGGAGAGGAAGACGACGGCAGAAAACCTGTACCCCTCAAAGTACCTTTGATGGGAGAACAAAATAGTGGCGGAAGATCCTTGTCCCTCGAAGTACCTTCGACCGGGGAAGAAGGAGGTTGCAAAAGAGGAGTGACCTCCCCGAGGCTAGAAATCTCTGGTATTGCAGGTTCAACTGCCCCAGGATGTCCCTCGGCTCGAGCCGTCAATGTGTGGATGCTCCCTTCTGTTGCGCTAATGTTCGCACAACGGCCGTCAGGTACACAATCAACCTGAACGGGTACATCTCCTTTTCGCCTCCGAGCTCACCCTGCTTCACTATAAATCTTCTCGCCCATCGAGGATTCCTTACGCTTGTTATCACTCTTCGGCCCCGAGGCCGATGATCCTCCCTCCTCTCCAAGAGGGCGGCCTCATCTCAGAGAATTCTCCGACGCCTGCAGCAAAGAAGTTTGGAAACACTAAGCAAATATTCTTTAAACAGAAGAATCACGCGGTACTCACCGTGGTGTTTTGCCTCCCATCTACCTTCGACAGGTTTCGCACTTACGCCCATCGTAGGTCGAGCGAGCTGCCAGCTTCTTAGCCCAATCCGCCGGGTCGGGTACCTCGTGTTGCATCCACGAGATTGCTGTAATAAAGAAAAGGAAAACAACTTCATGAAGTTCGCCTTCACCATGAACAAAAACAACAAAAACACGAAGTGTACCACTTACGTGTGAAATTCTATTTCTCATGAAATGGCCGGAATTCCTCGGGGATAATATCGACAGTCCATACTCAAACAAATCGACTCATCCACCCTTGGTCCCCATCTTCTTCATCATCGGCAACAAAGGGCCTGGTGGATCGACATCGTAAAGTCATCAGGCCTCGATAATGAAAGGGCTGGTACAATCTGATAAGATGGCTCAGGGTGAACTCAAGCCCGGCTTCCTCCGCAAAGAACCTCATCATCAATACTATCCTCCAGAACGATGGGTGAACCTGTGCCAAGGTAGCCCGATATGTCAACCGAAGTCAAGACGACTCTATCGAGAGGGACCAACATAAAAGGGTACATATATAAGTTCAAAAACCCCTCTACATGAGCTGTGATGTTCTCTTCCGGGGAAGGTACCTGCAGTACCACCTTTTCTCCCCATCCGCAGTCTCTCCTCACTGCCGCGAGGTGTTCTTCCCCTATTGATGAAATGGACCTCGATGCATGCTCCCAATGGCCCTGAACATTGGGAGGTCTCTCTAACGTAAAGTCCCTCCTCGAAATGCAACATCTCGAGGTTGGCTCGCCGGACGCCGGTGGTGTACCACCGACCGAGCGCGAAGTAGAGGCGGAACTCTCCTCTTCTTGGTGAACAGGCTTGGGCATAGCAGTCGTGGCTATGGTGAAACAAGAAAAATGTTGATTTATTGTTCTTCATTTATTACTCATCATTGATCATAAAGGGCCCTCATCAAAGCTCTTAGAACTGTTAGTCCTTCATCGGCTACCCACAGCCTAACGCTTTAACTCGACATCGAGGCCCAGAATAGGCTAGCCCGAGACCCCGATTATCAGCTACTCGGATTGCATAAGCATTCTATCTTCAAGCTCTTATCTTATTTTCTAGTCTTACACTTAGCATCTATTTCCTAACAACTAGCATAAAAATAAATCACGTATTTTTAGAACCACAAAATCAAATCTAATTGTAATTACCATTTTCAAGGTAAACACATGGCAAGCGAGACAACGAAAGGGGAGATCATCCCCCCGGTCAACTGTGACCGGTACAATCCAAGATACCAAGTTTCATGTCATCGAATGT
>NW_017684321.1:0-2286 GCF_001879085.1 Nicotiana attenuata
CATAAGCCCCTCAGGCATCAGTAGAGACGATAATGCTCAGACTCAAACAATAGTTCAAACATCAGTTAAAACTCAAGGTTGAGTAAAAATATAGCTGAGTTCATGACACAGTGTAATTCAAATGGACTGAGTTCAAATAATATTTCAAATAGTGAGGAAAACAGTGATGATAGCTCACAAGGATTTTAAACAGTCGGCAATAAGCCCCAAGTATGGCAATCAGCCCAAGTCATGATAATATCAAATAAGTTTCAGTCAAATACGCGGTAAAATCAACAATCGGGACGGACCAAGTCACAATCCCCAACGGTGCTCTACCCCTTGCTCGTTATCCGGCGTGCAAGTCACCTCAATATAGCACTACGGCGTGCAAATTCGAGGTTTCAAACCCTCAGGATATCATTTACAATCATTACTCACCTCGAACCGGTGAAATCTCTAGCTCGCGACGCCCTTGCCCCATCAAATTGACCTCCACGCGTGTCGAATCTAACCAAAATCAGAGCGAATACATCACAATATGCTAAGGGAACAATACCCAATCGAAAACAATCGAAAAATATCAAGAATCTCGAAATTAGCAAAACCCGAGCCCCAGGCCCACTTCTCGAAAAATCAGAAAATTAACATCAATGGATTCCTCATCTTCTCACGAGTTCATACATACCAAGAACTCTCAAATCCGAGCTCAAATGACCCATCAAATCCCAATTTAACATCTCAAAATCCCAAGCCCTAGTTCATCAATTTTAGGCTTAATTTCCATGAATTTCTAGGTATATTTCACATATAATCATGTTTTTAACTCATAAAACTTACCTCCAGTCAATCTCAGTCGAAACCCTCTTCAATTGCTCCCAAAAAGCTCTCAAGATGTTCAACAATGGAGGAAAATACCCTTAGCTCGCGGATGAAATGTTATTTTAAAAATCTTCTCTGCCCAGCTCTTTTTCGCTTATGCGGTCCCATTTCCGCTTATGCGGGACCGCTTCTGCGACTTTTATACCGCTTCTGCGGTTTTCCACTTAAAGGCTTCGACCGCTTCTGCGGCCCAGAAATCGCACCAGCGGGACCGCTTCTGCGGCCCAAACTTCCGCTTCTGCGGAAAACCCAACTCAAGCTCCAACCGCTTCTGCGGTTCCCCAATCGCATAAGCGATACCGCTTCTGCGGTCCAAATTCCGCAGAAGCGACAACATACCAGAAGCAGCAGACTTAGCACATGAAAAATTCCAAAACTCTCCTTTTAACCATCCGAACTCACCCCGAGGCCCCCGGGACCTCAACCGAAAATACCAATACGTCCTAAAACATTATTCAAACTTGTTCCAATCATAAAAACACCACGATTAACACTAAAACCATCAAATTACATCAAATCCAAGCCTAAGTTCTTCAAATTCTTCCGAAACTCGCATTCGATCAAAAACCCAACCAAACCACCTCCGAATCATCTGAAATTTTGCACACACATCCCAAATCACCTGACAAAGCTACTGCAACTCTCGGAATTCCATTCCGACCCTCGGATCAAAATCTCACCTATCAACCGGAATTCGCCAAAACACTAACTTCGCCGATTCAAGCCTAATTCTACACCGGACCTCCAAAATCAATTCCGATCACACTCCTAAGTCACAAATCATCCTCTGAAGCTAACCGAATCACCGAAAATCACATCCGAGCCCTATAACTCATAAGTCAACCTCCGGTTGACTTTTCCAAACCAAGCCTTCCTTAAAGAGACTAAGTGTCTCATTTCTTATCAAAACCAATCCAAATCAACTCTAACACACCAAATACCGATAACGAAACATGAAGAAGCATAAAATGGGGGAAACGGGGCGGTAGCTCCTGAGATGATGGGTCGGGTCGTCACATCCTCCCCAACTTAAACAATCGCTCGTCCTCGAGCGTACCCAGAGTTGTCCTAGAAGCCAACCAATAGCTGAATGACCTTACCAAGCATATACCCGGGGGTGATCCCACGTCACCCTATCTCGCATAGGTCCGATAACACAACATAGCTAAAATTCCACAATCCATCTAGTCCATAAACCATAGAACCACATTGCACTTTCCGGAATCATACACAAAAGTCAGAACCTCACATCTATATTCAGAATAAGCCCGAACCAGCTGTAATAACCCATACCTGCAACCTCAGGTGCAATCACATGATAGCCTACATAACCCAAACGCTCGAAACGATAACTTCTATTCACAGCAGTTGTCCACAACACCCGAATACCGGTAGAAAACCTCTTATCAACTAAGGTCTTATTCC
>NW_017684321.1:6669-7665 GCF_001879085.1 Nicotiana attenuata
CACAGAAAATCCGCCCCTCGGGCACAAATACCACGGTATAACAGGTAAAGAGGCAAATAAGTATGCAAGATGAGCACATAAAAGTTCGCCCCTCGGGCAATATCTCAAAACAGTACCGGCTCCTCGGGCATGATTTATGTTCCTGGTCAGTCATTGTTACCTAACCGGTCAGCCATTGTTACCTGACCAAAATGCGCATTACAGTGCCATTGTTACCACTGGTCAGTTATTGTTACCTGACCAAAACGCGTACAACAGTGCCATTGTTACCACTGTCTAACATTTATCCGCTCTAGATGGGTACCCGCGCTCACTGTGGAGGTGCAGACTCCGGAGGGGCTCCTACAGCCCAAGCGCTATATCATCATAAGGCCTGAAAGCCTGTACATATCAACATGAGGCCTGAAACGCCTTCTCACAATACACTCGAGGCCTAGAAACGCCTCCTCACATACTCACTCGGAGGCCTAGAAACGCCTCCTCACATCACTCGACATACTCCTACACATAGTCGGCCCGTCGGCCTACAATACACGTAACCTAAAAATAATACATAACGCCCTACGAGGCATCAAGTAAAGACAATAATGCTCAGCTCAAACAATAGTTCAAACATCAGTTAAAACTCAAGGTTGAGTAAAAATATAGCTGAGTTCATGACACAATGTAATTCAAATGGACTGAGTTCAAATAATATTTTTTTCAAATAGTGAGGAAAACAGTGATGATAGCTCACAAGGATTTTAAACAGTCGACAATAAGCCCCAAGTATGGCAATCAGCCCAAGTCATGATAATATCAAATACGTTTCAATCAAATATGCGGTAAAATCAACAATCGGGACGGACCAAGTCACAATCACCAACGGTGCTCTACCCCACGCTCGCTATCCGGCGTGCAAGTCACCTCAATATAGCACTACGGCGTGCAAATCCGGGGTTTCAAACCCTCAGGATATCATTTACAATCATTACTCACCTCGAACCGGTGAAATCT
>NW_017684322.1:0-5153 GCF_001879085.1 Nicotiana attenuata
ATTAGCATCAACCTCTCGTAATTTGGGGATCTTGAGCCGACGAAACCTGTTCATCTGTTCTTCTTCTAAGGCCGGCCTGACCTTTGCAGCTTTTGACCTCCAACGAGTAGCATACTCACGGAATGTTTCGGTAGATTTCTTCTTCAAATTCTGGATGTAGAATACATCCGGTGCATTCTCTGTATTGAATCGGAATCTATCCATGAAATCCGAGGCCATGCCTACCCAGCTTGTCCATTTCTTGGGGTCCTGGATGATGTACCAGGATAAAGCATCCCCCTTCAGACTTCTCATGAAGAGCTTCATACGGATCTTCTCATCCTTTCCGACTCCGACCAGCTTATCGCAACATGTCCTCAGGTGGACCCTGGGATCTCCTGTTCCATCGAACATTTCAAACTTGGGAGGTTTGTACCCCTCCGGAAGTTCAACATCTGGCTGAATGCAGAGGTCTTCATAATTTAACCCCTCGATACCTTTGTTACCTTCCACGCCCCGAACTCGGCTGGTCAATTTCTTGAGTTCTGCTGCTAAGTTCCTGATAAGGGAGTCTTTGTCATCAGACTCAGGTGCACTTGAGATTGGTTGAGTATAATGGGGTACAGTATCCACGTAAATAGGAGTGTTGTGGAGATGGTCATTTGTGGTGTTCAGTGGCTCGGGAGTGAGTAGTGGAGTGTTGTTCGGAGTGTGGCATGCGTTGCAGTGTTGGGTATGAGTGGGTTGTATCTGTGGTTATGGGGTGTTTTGTGGAGGTGCGGGATTCTAGGTGTTGACATCAGGAGCGGTGAGAGAAAATGACAGGTTCGCCAAGTTCCGAACCTGCTCCAGTTCTTCTTGGAACTTTAATAATTTTTGCTCAAGTTGGGTAGCAGTTTCCTTAGCAACCGGGGTACCCTGAGGAACCTCAATTTCCTTTCTGGTGCTCGGATCTCCCATTCTACCTTTGTTCTTGTTCCAGATAGGACTCGGAGGAGGAGGAGGTGGAGGGCCCCTGGATCTTGTGGAGCATGATGATGATGCCAGAATGCACGAACTAACCTTTGGGGAGGGGAGTAGAAAATAAAAGAAAAACAAAAGGTAACAAGTTAGTGCAGGTTATGAGGGAAAAACAATGCAGTATTTAAACACATTGTGCAAGAATATAAATCGCGTCCTAACTTTGGTGCCTCGTTGTGCCCGAGGTAGGCCTAGTGTCAAATAGTTTTGGAGAACTTATAATGCTAAATGCCTCATTTTATTGATAAAAATAAGACGAATCCAAAACAACTCTAAATAATAGAAAGTAAAATGTCACTATTGGCCATTGGCCTTATTACATTTTAAAGCGAAAAAGAAAAGAGACTCCTAACTACTTGGTCCCAGAAGGACCTTCCCAGGTTGAATGCTCTTGTTGATCAAATCCTCCAGCTCACGTAGGTTCACCAGTAAAAATGCCTTTGCCAGGCGTTCTCCTTCGTTTCCCTCAGCGTTCTGGCAGTCGGTGACTCTTTTTCTTACTTTTCCTTCTAATTCCAGCAGACTGTATTCCAGATATTCCAGCTTTTCGCTAGCCTTGGTGACCCTCTCTTTCCATTCATTGATTTGGTCACTTGATGGGAGATTCCTCCACCAGGTCAGCAAGAGTGAGGGTATACTGACCATACCGAAGTCGGGGACCTTGTTCTCCATTTTCTGCAAAACAAAAGGGTTAAGACCATACCCCCCACCGGACTCGACTATTTAAACCAATAATTAGCATAAAAGCATTTAGTTCTCCAAATAAATGCACAAAACATGGAGGTGTCCGTTTGGGTTTCAAGGAAACCCGGTGGACTTTGGACAAGGCTATCCTAATGAGTCATTATGTGGACAACATAACTGACTCGGCTAGGTTTGACCATGATGCATGTACAGTTTAAACGGAGTAAGGTTTCTGGGGTATTAGACAGGTACCCTTGAGAGGACAACTCAAGACGGAAAGGCACGGAACCGTCGACTGCACCGCTGATCGATTGGTTTTACCGCAAATATGCCTTTGCCAAATTTAAGGGGTGATAGTATTGGAAGAGCGCAACTACTCATTATAAGCGTTGCTATAGTATTTGTTTGGCACGAGTGGAATATGATATTGAAGATGCAGTTTACAAGAATGAAACAAATTGACATGTATTTTCACGTTCATACAATAAATGTTTACAATAATTGCTCAAAAATTACAACGGTATTGATGGAAAGCGGTAAATGAAAGT
Organism: Nicotiana attenuata; assembly: GCF_001879085.1. Taxonomy (NCBI): domain Eukaryota; kingdom Viridiplantae; phylum Streptophyta; class Magnoliopsida; order Solanales; family Solanaceae; genus Nicotiana; species Nicotiana attenuata. The sequence goes on from NW_017684322.1 coordinate 2,232, forward strand.
AATTAAAGAAAAAGAAACAAAAGAAACAAGTCAGTTTCGAATAAAGGCATTAAACAAAAGCAATAAAAGAAAAAAATAAAGTCACATATAACATGAAATGGTAAAAGCCTAAAGAGTCCCCAGCAGAGTCGCCATGCTGTCGACGCCCCCTTTTTCCCAAGAAATCGGGTTTACGACATTTTTTTGGAAAAGACAACTCTATTCCCGTTTGGGAATTGGGTTTTGGAATTCAAGAGTCGCCACCTAATGATTATAGTGCATTAGGACACTTTAAGGAAGAATTTGAGATGAAGAACCAGAGTTCGGGTAAAGGCTAGAAATTATCTCGAGGGGAAGGTGTTAGGTACCCCTCAAGATCCACTAGTGTGGTTCCCGGCCATGTTACAATTTTGACTTTAAGTGCAAACAACAAGTAAACAAGCAAGAATTACAAATACGAGGGGGTTTTCATGTAGTAGTTGCAAATAATTTGAAATTAAACAAAGTTAAAGAGGCTGAAATTTGAGAAGAAAGTAGTTTTAAAATTCAGAATAAACGAGTGAAAAGAGGGAGAAATTTTACATAATTGCTGGAAGTAGCAGTTAAAGAAGCTGAAATTTGAGAAAAAGCAGTTTCCGAAATAAACAAGTAAAAAGATAAAGGGGAGAGGGGGTCCTATGTTTATAAATAATATGGATCACCCCACACAACACCCGGTAACCGTTTATACACGTGGTGTTATCGCGTGGTCATCATATCCATATCTACCCTTCCCACCCCATTAAGGTATTAAAGCGCGGAATGTCTCGTTACTTATTGCATGCTAGTACCTGTCCCAATCCTATCAGTCCCGGAGGCATTTGGACTAACTAGTCCTAATGGGAGAGGGGTTTGGGGCCTTTTGGAGAGTTTTCAAAGGACAAAATACTAAGGCGTCAATCAAAACACATAATGCATGTAAAGGGGAAAGCAAATAAGCAAGTATGGCTCACATAAGCCTCCTAAAATCAGATAAAGCCATAGAGTTTAGCATGTCCTGCACGTACTGGTTTGGTCTTAAATTAAATTAAAGCGATGAGCGGACTGGTTCAACACATATTTTTTAGATAGGAAGTCTGCATTAGGCTTACTCGAATGTAGTTGTTTAGGACATGATCCAGTTGATTAGTTAACCCTTTTTTGTCTATGTGTTGGATAGAACTACTGATTTTAAAACACAAGCTGATTTTAAAAGAAAATTTCAGAGTAACAAAAAGATTCAGAAAAGGATACGTGGTTTAACAACTAAACGAGTTCCAGAATGCAGATCGGTTGGGAAATGTTTACCAGAGTTCATGCGAGTAGGTTTAGAAAGAAAAGTCGCTTGTTTCAGTAAAATCAACACTGTTTTAAATAAGTGAGACAATTTTGGTTTCGAAATCCTATAGGCATGCTTTCTATACGTGATACCTTTTTAAATACTACTGGAAGCCTTGTAAACCAAGATATCTACATATGCCATTTTATTATTAAGCCTATATGTTTGCCTAATGATGCTATTATATGCAAAGATGCAAACCCCTATAGGCATGGTATCTACATGCGTAGTTGCAGAATTCAGAAGTTAAATCCTATAGACATGCTTTCTACGTATGAAATTGCACAAATTAGAGACAAAATCCTATAGGCATATTTTCTACCCTTTGTGCATAAAAGTAACCCCTCCCTTTTTCACTAAATCCCCATGAGTTTATACAAATCATTACAGACCAGTAGAACAAGACTAAAATTAAAAGTACATCAGAAATTATCAGCTGCATCCGATGGACCTAATTCAAACTTAGTGTCTAATAATATGAGATTGAACCACTTCCGAGATCAAGATTTCCAAAGCCTTCTCTTATCTAAGGTGTTTCAGAGATCCAAGGAGTTTCAGGAACCCCGGGCAGTGATTACACCCAAGATATTAATCAGAATGAGTTATAGTGTAGTGTGGAAGAGCCAACCCTCAGGTGTCCAAGTTCAGAGGGAGCTTAGGGGTCCCAAAGCAAGGCTCATAAGAGAGGGGCAGAACTTAAATTCTAAGAATGAGTGCAAGTGCGAATGGGGGGGGGGGGGGGGGGGGTTAAACGAAGTGGCCAAGGGCAGGCTGGTGGTCATACCTAACCATGAGGTAGGCTGGCACACCCCTGACCAAGCCTGTTCAGCCAGCAAATAAGAGCACAGACCTATTGAAGGTCAGACTATGGTCTAGACAATGATTAGGACACTGTCAGACCAAGGTCTTAAGCTCAAGATACATATAAAGGGGAAAGGGGAATGGGAATTGAAAGAGTTTAGGACTCAGGGAGTCCAGTCCATATACATGAACAACAATGTCAAGTGTTGTCATGTTTCTGAACCATAACTCAACATATAAAAGGGATTGGGGGATAGGGATTCATGTAGGAGCATAGCAAAGAGACAAACCAACTTGCAAAATTTACATTATGGAAGCGGTAAACCCAATAAAGAATGAACTGGAGAATAAACACATAGGGGAGTGGCAGAAATTAAACAAAGGTAACATACCAGTTGCAGAAGAAGCAAGCAAAGAGAAGCAGGATACTTTCAAACCAAGCCACAATCAAAAGAACCTTAAGCTTATGAGTACAGAGAACTCGAATATTTTTTAAAGAAAATCTGAGTGTATTTTGAGAGAAGAAGTGATGACTTGTTCATGTTCCCCCTCCCTTGAAAGGGAAGAAGTACAGGTATTTATAGTTTTGAAAACGAGTAGAAAACAAGGTAACAAATACAATTTCAACACAAACATGGAAATAATCACAGTCAAAATCAATTAACACAGGTTTCCCTTTAATCAAGGGATTACTGCTCAACGGGCACTTAACGGGATTAATATAAAGGAAGAAAATCAATTTGTAAGCAGAATGATTGTTGCCATAAAAGGAGCGGTAAAACCAT
>NW_017684322.1:5546-7665 GCF_001879085.1 Nicotiana attenuata
GTAAGAAAGCAGAATCAAAAGAATCACACAAAGAGATGCTGAAAACCTTCAAATAAAGTAGAACAATTTCAAATAGGAGAATCGCACAAGTAAACTTCAGGAACTTGAGTAAACCCCGAAGAAACTAGGGTTTTTCGAAATCAATCGAGTTTAGAGGCGATAAACAAGTAAAACAAACAAACAGTCTCAGAAGCTCGAATAAACCCCCAAAATTAGGGTTTTCGACACTAATCAGGTGCAAACAAAGTAAATCAAACAGATAGACTCAGAAACTCAAACAAATCTCCAAAAATTAGGTTTTCAACACCAATCAAACTTAGAGATGATTAACAAATGAATCGAACAAAATATTAACAAACAGACTCAGAAACCCTAGTTTGAAATCAAAAGATTTTAAAAAGGAAAATCGGGGAAAACGTTTAAAACATCACATATAGCACAGATCGAGCACAGATCCGAACAAATAAACGAAAAAGAACCTCGAATAGGCTAGGGTTTCTGAGAACCCTAGAAACGAGAAAGGCTTGGAAGAGACAAGATCAGATCCGGAGTCGATAAGGTCGAAATCAGGCTCAGGAGGCTAAGACACGCCGGAGCAAGGCCGGAGATGGCTAGAAACTTCGAATCGATGAAGGTCTGAGCGAGGACCTTCGAGGTCTGGCCTCGAACCTTCAGGTATCAAGCACGTGAGAGCAGTAGGGGGTGAGAATAGGTCGTCCATGGTTAGAACAGCCATAGATTCCGGTAGATTTGGGGTTGGAGGTGGCAGAGAGCGATTAGGGTTTCGAGAGAGCTTGAGAGCGTTTGAGAGAAGAGAGGAGTTAGAGGCGGCGCTTCTGAAAGAATGGGGTAGGGTTTAGGGGGTCGTTTGGAATTAAAAAGGAAAGAAGAGATCTAGACCGTTGATCAAAATGATCAATGGCTCAGATTTTAAAAGGAAGACGAGCGGGTTTGGGCGATTGGATCAAGTAATCGGGTTTAAATTGATGTGGGGATTGGGATTGGGTTGAATTGGGGTGCCAATTGGGCTGTAATTGAAATGAAATTGAGGCCAGATTTTAAATAGCCACTTTTCCCCCGTTTTATTTTATAAAAATAGCTATGATGGTTATAAAAAAAATTAAAAACACTGAGTAAACAAATATTACATAAACATCAACTTAAAAATACTGGAACTAATTTTATAATTATAAAATGCTATTAATCACAAAACAGGCTATAATTGCAATTATATGCAATTTAGCTTTAAAAATACCAAATAAATTTGTAAAAATATGCAAAAAATTACTTTAATTATATTTTGGTGTAAATGTGAGAATAAAAATGAATTATTCGCCAAAATGATAATTTTGGGAATAATTATTGGATTTTGTTGTATTAAAATAGGCAATGCATTGGTTTAAAAATCATTAAAAATGCCAGAACTCTTGGGTGTGCTTATATATGCACATATATGCTATTTTGGAAGTATTTTGAATATAAAATTACTGGGGAAAAATTGGATATCAACAGCTGCACCTCTTTACCCGGGAAGGATGGAAGAGTTGTCGGGTAAAGATATGATGGCCAATTTTGACCGGAAGCGGCGATTTGAAAAGAATTTGACCGAGCTCTGGTTTTCGAGCTGCCTACATATCCCTGGTTTTACAGGAATCAGGCCGTATGTAGTTCAGGAACCATTGACGGAACATGCCGATGGAGATTCAAAAGAGACAGACACGATGTTTAGGGTGGCAAGAAGTATTTGAAGTTTGATCGGCTGCGGGAACCGGAGCGGGATCGCTCCTGCTGAGGCGGCCGTTGCTAGCCGATGTACCTGCAAGTGAGCAATACAGGCGTATATTGTGCATAAACTTAAACGTGATGCAAGTTCCCATTGGACCATGAATGCTGTCTTTGGACGGTCAGGATGACGACCTCGGACCATGATGTCCTGGGCCATGAAGCGCAAAATTAAAGGATTCGCAGGCTATGAAATGATGTTCTCGGGCTATGATAATTATGCCTCCGAACCATGATGCCTTTGAATAATGATGTGCAGGATATAAAGCGGGTCCTCGGGCCATGGCATGGTGTTCTTGGGCTGTGAAGATGATGCCTCGAGCAATGACGCCTCGGA
>NW_017684324.1:0-7664 GCF_001879085.1 Nicotiana attenuata
GGACCGAGGAGTCCCTCTCTCTCTCTCTCTCTCTCTTTCTGTTAGCTTTAGGACTTCTCTACTCTCCGTTGACTAGATATTCTGGAGATAGAACTTTATGTAAACATTCTCAGCTTGTGATTTCATGAGATTCCGGGTTTTGGGAGTTGATTGAATTTGAGAGTTTAGATTGTATATGCCAAGCTGCATCCTAAACGTTTATTTATGTTATTCCACAGTTTTTTGGTTAGTTTTATCTTTCGTTTTCCTTTTTCCGCAAATTGTTAGGCTTACCTAGTCGTAGAGACTAGGTGTCGTGATGACAGTTCACGGAGGGCGAACTCGGGGCGTGACAAGTTGGTATCAGAGCTTTAGGTTCATAGGAGTCATGAATCACAAGCCGGTTTATTAGAGTCTCGTGGATCGGTACGGAGACGTCTGTGCTTACCTACAAGAAGCTATGTAATTGTTAAGAAGAATTCCACTTCATTTGATTTCCTTGTCGTGCGAGATTTTTGATATCGAAATTCTAAACTTCTTCCTTCTATTCTCTCACAGATGGTGAGGACACGTGCATGAAGGTGACCAGACACCCGCGCCCCCTGCGAGAGCCGTTAGATGTCGGGGTCGGGATAGAGGCCGAGGACGGGCACGCGGTGCAGCCAGAGCACCCCTGCGAGCTGCTACTGAGGAGCCACCAGCAGTTCCAGCTGGAGCCCAGGTGCCTGACACGCCTACTGCTACTAGTACTCCAGCTCTCCAGGAGACTCTTGCGCAGTTTATGAGTATGTACACCACTCTAGCTCAGGCAGGATTGCTTCCCCTTGCTGCAGCCACATCCCAGGCCGGGGGAGGAGCACAGACTCCCGTCGCCCGCACTCCTGAGCAGTGAGTGCATGTTGAGCAGGTCCCAGAGATTATACCGGCACAGCCTGTAGCCCCAACTCATCCCGAGGAGAGGGCAGTAGCTTCAGAGGAGGAGCAGAAGAGGCTTGAGAGGTTCAAGAAGTATCAGCCTCCTATATTCAGTAGACTAGCATCAGATGATGCTCTGGGATATTTCTAGAGGAGTGATATCATATCCTTCGTACCATGGGTATATCAGGATCGAGCGGGGTTTCCTTCACTACCTTCCAGCTTTGAGGAGCCGCCTATCAGTGGTCGCGTTCTTATGAGTTAGACAGTCCAGATGAGGCAGCTTCCCTGACTTGGACTCAGTTTTCAGACATGTTCCTGAGAGAGTATGTTCCTCAGAGCCTCAGGGACGCATGGCTCGTAGAGTTTGAGCATTTGCACCAGGATACTATGACTGTCTCGGAGTATGCTGTCCGTTTCACTGAATTGGCTAGACATGTACCAGCTTTGGTTTCTACTGTTCGCGAGAGAGTTCGCCGATTCATTGAGGGGCTTATTACCAGCATCAGGTCCAGCATGGCTCGGGAGTTGGAGGTGGATATTTCTTATCAGCAGGTGGTGGGCATTGCTAGGAGAGTAGAGGGTATGCATGCTCGGGACAGAGAGGAGAGGGAGGCCAAGAGGTCTCGAGAGTCGGGCCATTATTTTGGTGCCCATGCCCCAGCTGCAGCTCGTCACGGTAGGGGTTATATGAGTCGCCCCGTTCATTCAGCTCTTCTAGCAGCCAGTGGTATTCCAGCTCCTCCTAGACCTCAGGAGCCCTATTATGCACCTCCAGTATCCAGTGCACCTCCTGCACGAGGTGCTTTCAGTGGCCAGTCACATCTGCCACATCCTTCCGGAGCTTGTTTTGAGTGTGGCGACACACGCTTTATGGTGAAGGATTGTCCCAGGCTTAGGAGGGGTGCACCTCCACAAACTTCTCAGCCACAGCGTGCCCCGTAGAGTTCCTAGGCTATGGTTATAGCACCGGTTGCTACCCCACCTGCCCCGCCAGCTAGGGGTGGAGGTCGGGGAGGTAGAGGTCACCCTAGAAGGGGAGGCCAGGCCAGATACTATGCCCTTCCTGCCCGTAATAAGGCTGTCTCCTCTGATTCTGTCATCACGGGTATTATCCTAGTCTGTCATAGAGATGCATCAGTTTTATTAGATGCAGGCTCCACTTATTCTTATGTGTCCTCTTATTTTGCCCCGCATTTGGGCGTATCTCGGGATTTCTTGAGTTCTCCTGTTTATGTTTCTACTCCTGTTGGATATTCTCTTGTTGTGGACCGTGTTTATCGGTCGTGTTTGATTGCTCTTAGTGGTTTTGAGACCAGAGCCGATCTATTATTTCTCAGCATGGTAGACTTTGATGTTATCCTGGGCATGGACTGGTTATCGCCCCATTATGCTATTCTTGATTGTCATGCAAAAACCGTGAAGCTGGCTATGCCAGGTGTACCGCGAGTAGAGTGGAGGGGTACCTTAGGTCATACTTTCAGTAGAGTTATTTCATTCCTTAAGGCTCAGCGCATGGTTGAGAAGGGGTGCGACGCGTATCTAGCTTATGTAAGAGATGTCAGTATTGATACCCCTACAGTTGATTCAGTCCCAATAGTACGAGATTTCTATGATGTGTTTCCAGCTGATCTTCCGGGCATGCCGCCCGATAGAGATATTGATTTTGGCATTGATCTGTTGTCGGGCACTCAGCCCATTTCTATTCTTCCGTACCATATGGCTCCTCCTCAGTTGAAGGAGTTGAAGGAGCAGTTACAAGAATTGCTTGATAAGGGTTTTATTCGGCCCAATGTATCACCTTGGGGTGCTCCTGTCTTGTTTGTGAAGAAGAAGGATGGTTCTATGCGTATGTGCATTGATTATCTCCAGTTGAACAAGGTTACAGTGAAGAACCGTTATCCTTTGCCTCGTATTGATGACCTGTTTGATCAGTTACAGGGTGCCCGTGTGTTTTCTAAGATTGACTTGCGTTCAGTCTATCATCAGTTGAAGATTCGGGAGCTAGATATCCCGAAGACTGCCTTCAGTACTCGGTATGGTCATTACGAGTTCCTTGTTATGTCATTTGGGCTGACCAATGCCCCAACAGCCTTTATGCATTTGATGCACAGTGTATTCCGGCCATATCTTGACTCTTTCGTCATTGTCTTTATTGATGACATTTTGGTATACTCTCGGAGTCGGGAAGATCATGAGCAGCACCTGAGGATAGTGCTTCAGACTTTGAGAGAAAAGAAGTTATATGCTAAGTTCTCGAAATGTGAGTTTTGGTTGGATTCCGTGGCATTCTTGGGTCACGTGGTATCGAGTGAGGGGATAAAGGTAGATCCGAAGAAAGTGGAAGCAGTGCAGAGTTGGCCCAAACAATCCTCAACAACAGAGATCCGCAGTTTTCTTGGCTTGGCGGGTTATTACCGTCGATTTGTTGAGGGATTTTCATCCATTGCAACACCTATGACCAGGTTGACCCAGAAGGGTGCTCCGTTCCAGTGGACGGAAGAGTGTGAGGAGAGCTTCCAGAAGCTCAAGACAACTTTGACTTCAGCTCCAATTTTGATATTGCCTACCGGGTTGGGGTCTTATACTGTCTATTGTGATGCCTCGAGGATTGGCCTTGGAGCAGTATTGATGCAGGACAGTTGAGTGATTGCCTACGCATCGAGACAGTTGAAAATACATGAGAAGAATTATCCTGTCCATGATCTCGAGTTAGCTGCTATTGTTCACGCCTTGAAGATCTGCCGTCATTATTTGTACGGTGTGCCTTCTGATATTTATACTGATCACCGGAGTTTGCAGCATCTGTTCAAGCAGAAGGATCTTAATTTGCGCCAGAGGAGGTGGTTAGAGCTGTTGAAGGACTATGATATCACTATCTTGTATCACTCGGGCAAGGCCAATGTGGTGGCTGATGCTTTAAGCCGCCGGGCGGAGAGTTTGGGGAGTTTGGCCTATCTACCAGCAGCGGAAAGGCCCATGGCGATGGATGTTCGGGCCTTAGCTAGCCAGTTTGTGAGATTGGATCTTTCGGAGCCCAGCCAAGTCCTTGCTTGTGTGGTTTCTTGGTCTTCCTTGTTTGATCGTATCCGGGAACGTCAGTTTGATGACCCTCATCTGCTTGTCCTCAAGGACAAGGTTCTGTGAGGTAACGCTAGAGATGTTACCATTAGTGATGACGGGGTATTGAGGATGCAGGGTCGGGTTTGTGTACCCAATGTTGATAGGCTTCGCGAGTTGATTCTAGAGGAGGCCCATAGTTCGCGGTATTCCATCCATCCGGGTTCCGCGAAGATGTACCGGGATTTGAGACATCACTATTGGTGGAGGCGGATGAAGAAAGATATAGTTGGGTTTGTAGCTCGGTGCCTCAATTGTCAGCAGGTAAAGTATGAACACCAGAGACTGGGTGGGTTGCTTCAGCAGATAGAGATTCCGGAGTAGAAGTGGGAGCGGATCACCATGGACTTCGTAGTTGGGCTCCCACGGACTTTGACGAAGTTCGATGCCATTTGGGTGATTGTGGATCAGCTGACCAAGTCCGCGCACTTCATTCCTGTGTGTACTACTTATCTTTGGAGCACTTGGCGGAGATTTATATCCGGGAGATTGTCCGTCTGCATGGTATTCCAATTTCCATCATTTCAGATAGAGGTACTCAGTTCACATCACGGTTCTGGAGGACTGTACAGCATGAGTTGGGCACTCGGGTGGAGTTGAGCACAAATTTCACCCCCAGACGGACGGTCAGTCTGAGCGCACTATTCAGATTCTTGAGGATATGCTCTGTGCATGTGTGATGGAGTTTGGAGGTTCTTAGGATCAGTTCTTGCCACTGGCTGAGTTCGCCTACAACAACAGCTACCAGTCCAGCATTCAGATGGCACCATATAAGGTCTTGTATGGTAGGCGGTGTAGGTCCCCAATGGGTTGGTTCGAGCTGGGCGAGGCTAGATTATTGGGCACAGACTTGGTATAGGATGCTTTGGAGAAGGTTAAGGTGATTCAGGAAAGACTCCGTACAGCCCAGTCCAGACAGAAGAGTTATGCGGATCGGAAGGTTCGTGATGTTTCCTACGTGGTTGGAGAGCGGGTCTTGCTTCGAGTTTCGCCTATGAAGGGCGTTATGAGATTTGGAAGAAAGGGAAATTGAGTCCGAGGTTTATTGGTCCTTTTGAGATATTGCAGCGTGTCGGGAAGGTTGCTTATGAGCTTGCCTTACCTCCTAGCTTGGCAGGAGTCCATCCGGTATTTCATGTTTCGATGCTCCGGAGGTATCACGGTGATCCGTCGCACGTGTTGGATTTCAGTTCAGTCCAGTTGGACAAGGATCTATCTTACATTGAGGAGCCAGTGGCGATATCGGACAGGCAGGTTCAGAAGCTGAGGTCAAAGAACATTGCATCAGTGAAGGTTCAGTGGCGGGGTCAGCCGGCCGAGGAGGTGACTTGGGAGACTGAGCAGGATATGCGTAGCCGTTACCCTCATCTATTCACTACTTTAGGTATGTCTCTATGCTCGTTCGAGGACGAACGAATGTTTTAAGAGGGGGAGGATGTAACGACCCGGCCGTTCATTTTAAGAATTTATGCCCCGTTCCCCTATTAACTGCATTCCCCGTGTTTGTTTCTGCTAATGTGAGTTGTCGGGAGGATTCGTTTTGAGTTTCGGAGTGTTTTGGGACACTTAGTCCCTAAATGAGAGCTTAAGCTTTAGAATTTGGACCGTAGTCGGAGCAGTGTGAAGACGGCCTCGAAATGGAATTTCGTCAATTCCGTTAGCTCCGTTGGGTAATTTCGGGCTTAGGGGCGTGTTCGGATTATATTTTGGAGGTCCGTAGCTTAATTAGGCTTGAAATGCCGAAGTCGAATTTTTGATGTTTCCGGTTCGATAGTGAGATATCGGGGTCGGAATGAGATTCCGGAAGTTGGAGTAGGTCCGTCATGTTGTTTGTGACGTGTGTGCAAAATTTTAGGTAATTCGGACGAGGTTTGATAGACTTTTTGATCAAAAGCAGAAATTGGAAGTTTTGAAATCCTTAGGCTTGAATCCGAGGGTGATTTGGTATTCCGGCATTGTTTTGGGTGTTTCGAGGGTTGGTACAAGTTTGAATAGTGGTATATGACTTGTTCGTATTTTTGGTTGAGGTCCCGGGGGCCTCGGGATGATTTCCGAAGGTTGATGGAAGAAATTGGGAAATTTCGAAGCAACTTCAGTTACTGAAGATCTGTCATAACCGCACCTGCGTGCATGGCACCGCAGGTGCGGGCCCGTAGAAGCGATGGAGAAGCCGCAGATGCGGCTGGGTGTTTGGAGTTTTGAAGTCGCAGGTGCGATAGCTAGAGCGCAGCTGCGAGACCGCAGGTGCGGTAGAAGAAGCGCAGGTGCGGCTTGGAGCTTTAAGTGATTTCTTGCAGATGCGCACCTGGGACCGCAGGTGCGGTTCCGCAGGTGCGAGGAAATGGCCGCAGGTGCGAAAACCCTGGTCCAGAACCTATATAAGGTTTCAGTCGCGATTTTTGCCCATTCTTTCACCATTCTCATCCGGAATATGAGCTTTTTGGGAGGTTTTTGAGAGAGAATTCAAGGGAGCTTCAAGGAGGTAAGATTTTTGGAACCCAAACTCTTTTATATGGTATTATCCTACTTATTTGGCAAGGAATTTATGAAAAATAAGGGTTGGAATTGGGGGTTTAGGGTTGCAAATTGGAGACTTGGAATTGGGGATTTGAGGGGGTTTTTTGTGGTCCGATTTTCGTGTATTTGGTATGTATCAACTCATGAGAGTGCGAGGATTCTAGTTTTGCGAATTTTATCCGATTTCGAGACGTGGGCGCGGGGTCACTTTTGGGCGATTTTCCTAATTTTGCGTGTTAGCTTCGAATTAATTAGATGAATTATTTACTTGAAGTTATATTTACATTGTGCAATTACTTTGAATAGATTTGGGCCATTTGGAGTCGGGTACTCGTGGCAAGAACGTGATATTGAGTTGATTGAGCTGGTTCGAGGTAAGTGGCTTGCCTTACCTTGTGTTGGGGAACTCCCCTTAGGATTTGGTATTGTTGATATATGAAATGTCTTGTATGTGAGGTGACGAGTGCGTACATGTGCTAATTGTTGAAAATCCTATTTTAATTAAGTAACTACAATTTGTGTTTTCTTCCTTGTTGAACACTACTTGCAATTTAAGCCTACTGTTAGCTTAGGGAAGCATGTCTAAGTGATTTAATTGCTTTACTTGCTCAAACTGTTTTATTCGAATTTTGTGCGGCATGCTAGGTTAGAAATATCTGTTTTTCCTTGGTATGAAACTGGATAGGATTGAATATTCTTCGTGATGTTGTTGTGTGTTTACTTTGGGACTACGGGCGATATCCCGGGAGATTCCCCTTGCTTGTTTATTTGGGACTACGGATGGTATTCCGGGAGACCCCCCGCACATTTATATTGGGACTACGGGACTGCACCCAGTAGATTTCTCCCTGTACTGAGATTAACATTTGGGACTACGTATGGGTATTCCGGGAGATCCCCTGTGCATTATAAACTGGACTACGGGACGATATCCCGGGAGATACATTGGATATTTACTTTTGGGACTACAGGACGATATCATGGGAGATCCCGGTTGCTATCTCTGTGTAAAGCTATCTTCTTTCTGTGATTTTATCTCTGTTGTAGTTGTTGTTATTCTTATTACCCTATGTTGCTTTATACTGTTTCATTTCCTTTTATATATATATATATATATATATATATATATATAT
>NW_017684325.1:0-2052 GCF_001879085.1 Nicotiana attenuata
AACGGTTTTTTTTGGGAAAACGGTTTTACTTTCCGGAAAACCGTTTCCAAAAACGGTTTTTCTTAAAAGGGGTTTCCCGTTAAAAAAGTTTTAAACCCCCCCCAAAAACTTTTTAACCGTTAAACTTAAACGTTTTTACCCAAAAGGGGTTTTTTTAAACCCCCCCGAAAAAAAGTTTTTTACCCCCCAAAAACGTTTTACCCTAACCCGAAACTTGGGTAAAAAAAACCCCCCCTTAAACGGGAAACCTTTCTTTAAAACGGGGTATAAGGGTAAAATAAACCGTTTTGGTTAAAAAACCGTTAAAAAAGTTTTAAAACGGAAAAAGGTTGGAAAAAACGTTTAAAAGGGATTTACGGGTTTTAAAAAAGTTTACGTAACCGTTTACTTTTTACGGGGATTTTTTCGGGGGGGTAAAAAGGAAACGTAAAGGTGACCTTTGGAAAAAACTTCGACCCCGTTTTATCGTTTTAGGGTTTTACCTGGTAAAAATCGGGTTAAAAATAAACTCGGTAAAAAGACCCCCGTTTTAGTACTAACTTCCCTACTCCAGACCCCGTCACCTAGGCGACCGGACACTAAAAACGGGAGTTACGCGGCCGACGGAGCCTCCACCGCGGACCGCAAAATATCGAGCGCGACCGCGGAGGCTTGGCCTTGCTCTTCCGCGGACCGCATAAATCCCACCGCGTTTGCGGAGGCCCTACCGCGGTTGCGAGAAAGCATTAGCGGACCGTGAAGCCAGGTTCAGAGAACCCGCAACTTACTCTGAACCTACAACAACTATTTTCTAAGTTTAAATCCACTCCGTGGCCTATCCAAAATTCACCCGAGCCCTCGGGGCTCCAAACCAAGCATGCATGCAAGTCCATAAACATCATACGGACTTGCTCGTGTGATCAAATTATCAAAAGTAACTTCAATCACTATGTATTAGGCCTCAAATTCATGAAATCACTTAAGAACATCAAAATTTTCAATTTTCTCAAATAAGGTCCGATTTATACTAAACAGACTCCGATTCTTACCAAACTTCACAGATTCCACTAATTTATTATTTCAAACTTTTACGGGGCTCCGGAACCAAAATACGGGCCCGATTCTTCAAAAATTCATTTCTCGGGCTTGGGACCTCGGAATTCACTTCCGGGCATACGCCCAAGTCCCATATTTTCCAACGGACCCTCCGGGACCGTCAGATCACCAGTCCGGGTCCGTTTACCCAAAATGTTGACCGAAGTCAACTCAAATTCATTTTTAAAGCAAAACTCATCATTTTTCACAGATTTTCACATAGGGGCTTTCCGGATACGCGCCCGGACTGCGCATGCAAATTGAGGTAAGATGAAAAGGAGGTTTTAAGGCCTTGGGATGCAGAATTTATTTCTAAAATAAGTAATGACCTTTTGGCTCATCACATTCTCCACCTCTAAAATAACCGTTCGTCCTCGAACGGACATAAGAAGGAAGTACCTGAGTCGGAGAAAAGATGGGGATATCGGCTCCATATATCGAACTCGGACTCCCAAGTTGATGCCTTAGCAGGCTGAACTCTCCACTGAACACGAACTGAAGGGAAACTCTTCGATCGCAACTTACGAACCTGCCGGTCTAGAATGGCTACCGGCTCCTCCTCATAGGACAAGTCCTTGTCCAATTGGACAATGCTGAAATCTAACACTTGGGATGGATCGCCGTGTTACTTCCGAAGCATGGACACATGAAACACTGGATGCACGGCTGATAAACTCGGCGGCAACGCAAGTCTGTAAGCCACCTCCCCACTCGATCAAGAATCTCAAATGGGCCAATGAACCTAGGGCTAAGCTTGCCTCTCTTACCAAACCTCATCACGCCCTTCATAGGTGACACCCGAAGCAACACCCGCTCGCCGACCATGAATGTCATATCACGAACCTTACGGTCCGCATAACTCTTTTGCCTGGACTGAGCTGTACGAAGCCTATCTTGAATGATCCTGACCTTGTCCAAGGCATCTTGTACTAGATCTGTACCCAACAACCGAGCCTCTCCCAGCTCAAACCATCCAAC
>NW_017684325.1:5448-7663 GCF_001879085.1 Nicotiana attenuata
AAATCATTTAACAACTTGAGCCAACGCTCTTCAATGTTCAATTATCAATATTTCTTCCACAAGTCTCGTTCAACAATAGAAATCATCACATAAGGCATGAATAATACAAAACAGAGTCACATTAATCATAGTCTAAGACTCACGGGCATGCTTGACACCAACGTATAGATACTCGTCACCATGCCTATACGTCGTACCCAACAATTAACACCTAGCAAATAGGAAACAACTCCTAATCCCTCAAGCTAAGGTTAGACCAAACATTTACCTCGGTTCCACGAACACGATTCAAGCCTCAACTACCGCTTTACCTCTTGATTCCACCACCAATACGCTTGTATCTAGCCACAAGTTACTTAACTATATCAATAAATGCTAAATGAATCAATTCTAATGCATGAAAATAGGTTTTTCTGAAGTTTTTCCCCAAAAAGTCAAAAATCGACCCCGGGCTTGCTTGGTCCAAACTCAAAATTCGGACCAAAACCCGATTAGCCATTTACCCCCGAGCCCGGATATATAATTTGTTTTGGAATCTGACCTCAATTTGAGGTCTAAATCCCCAAATTTCAATATTCTTAGGTTTTACCCAAAATTCCCAATTCCACCATGAAAACCCCAGATTCTAGGATGAAATCTTGTAAACAAAAGTTAAGAAGTGAAAGAAATGAGTTTAAAATCACTTACTTGTGTTTTGGGGAAAGAAAGAGTGCTTGAAAAATCGCCCTTTATGTTTTAGGTTTCTGAAAATGGTAAAATAACTGAAAAGTCCCGTTTATATACTCCTCTCAGACCCTCACTGCGGACCGCATAAAAAGGGATTGCGGCCGCGGAGCTCCACCGCGGACCGCAAAATATCGAGCGCGACCGCGGAGGCTTGGCCTTGCTCTTCCGCGGACCGCATAAACTCCCACCGCGTTTGCGGAGGCCCGTACCGCGGTTGCGAGAAGCATTGCGGACCGTGAGCCAGGTTCACGAGACCCGCAACTTCTCTGAACCTACAACACTATTTTCTAAGTTTAAACTCCACTCCGTGCCTACTCCAAAACTTCACCCGAGTCCTCGGGGCTCCGAAACCAAGCCATGCCATGCCAAGTCCATAAACCATCATACGGACTTGCTCGTGTGATCAAATTATCAAAAAGTAACTTACAATACACTATAGTATTAAGGCCCTCTAAAACTCTAATCGAAAATCACTTAAAGAACAATACTAAAATTTACTAATTTTACTCTAAAATAAACGGTCCGTAATTTAACTACTAAAACTACGAAACTCCGAATTCCTTTAAACCAAACCTTTACACCTAAGACTTACCTACTAAACTTTTAATTATTTTACCAAAACTTTTTTAACGGGGTACCTCGGTAAACCCTAAAAACGTCCGGGTACCCGTAGTTCCTTTAACTAAAACTTAACTACTTTACTTCCGGGNNTACGTGCGGCACGACATCACCTTCGTGCATTAACACTACTCTCACAATATCATGCACGGCATCACCCTTCGTGCTTTAACACTCTCTCACCAAAACAATGCACGGCATCAGCCTTCGTGCTTTAACACTCTTCCTCACCCAAATAATAATCACAAACAATAAGGGCAAGGAAATAAATGAAATCACAATAAAAATCCCGGCAAGGGAACAATAGTACAACAATCATATCCCGACAAGGGAAACAATATCAAAAGCAATAACGTCCCGGCAAGGGAGATAACCTTAAAAGCAACAACATCCCGGCAAGGGAGACGATATCATAATCCTCTTCTCTTTTCCACATTTACTTCACAACTCAATTCACAACTTGAGCCAATGCTCTATAACGTTGAATTGCCAATAATACTTCCTTAAATCATTTAACAACTTGAGCCAACGCTCTTCAATGTTCAATTATCAATATTTCTTCCACAAGTCTCGTTCAACAATAGAAATCATCACATAAGGCATGAATAATACAAAACAGAGTCACATTAATCATAGTCTAAGACTCACGGGCATGCTTGACACCAACGTATAGATACTCGTCACCATGCCTATACGTCGTACCCAACAATTAACACCTAGCAAATAGGAAACAACTCCTAATCCCTCAAGCTAAGGTTAGACCAAACATTTACCTCGGTTCCACGAACACGATTCAAGCCTCAACTACCGCTTTACCTCTTGATTCCACCACCAATACGCTTGTATCTAGCCACAGTTACTTAACTATATC
>NW_017684326.1:0-2940 GCF_001879085.1 Nicotiana attenuata
TTTTCTGGATTCAACTTCATATTATATTTTACGTAAATTTTTAAACGTATCAGATAGGTGTGATATATGATCTTCTGAATGTTGGGTCTTAACTAGCATATCATCTATATACACTTCCATGGTTTTACCTAAATATTCTTGAAACATTTGGGTGACCAACCTTTGATACATTGCACCTGCATTCTTAAGACCGAAGGGCATTACCTTGTAACAATAAGTCCCCCTATCTGTTATAAAAGAAGTTTTTTCTTCATCTCCTGGATCCATCTTGATTTGATTATAGCCTGAATATGCATCTAAAAAACTTAATAGCTCATGCCCTGCAGTAGCATCAATTAACTGATCTATGTGCGGTAAAGGAAAGGAATCTTTTGGACAGGCTTTATTAAGGTCTGTGTAATCTACACAGACTCGCCACTTACCGTTCTTCTTAGGAACCACAACAGTATTAGCTAACCAATTAGGATATTTTACCTCACGAATTGAACCAATTTTTAGCAACTTTTGAACTTCCTCTTGAATCACCTTATTTTTGAAAATTCCTTGCTTTCTTTTCTTCTGCTTGACGGGAGGATATGATGGATCTTCATTCAACTTATGAGTCGTGACTTCCGGTGGTATCCCTGTCATGTCAGAATGGGACCAAGCAAAACAGTCCGCATTAGCTTTTAAAAATTCAATCAATTTACGTTTTACCTCCGGGCTAAGATTAGCCCCTATGTACACTTTTCTCTCGGGCCAATGTACAAATAATACCACGGCCTCTAGCTCTTCTATCATTGTTTTGATGTTCTCATTCTCCTCCGGTTCTTGAATGGTATCAGGTCTTGAATCCAGATCTGTTTGCTTTTGCTCAGGTGAGGTTGACTCCGTGTTACCCTCACCTAAATTCTATAATTGCTATTTGTTTTCACCATTAACAATTGAATCTGCAACGGAATTGATGCTTCTAGATGTTTGTTGATCGTATTCCCCATGGAGATGGGAATTTAATAACTTGATGTAAAATTGAAAGAACAGCTTCCATGTCATGAATCCATGGCCTCCCAAGAATCATATTGTAAGCCATTTCCATATCTACCACTTGAAATTTGGTATCTTTAACGACGCCTTCTGCGAACGTGGTAAGTATTGCCTCCCCTTTTGTTACAATACTAGAGTTATCAAATCCCGACAAAGTATGAGCCTTAAGGATTAATTTATCCTCCGCTTGCATCTCGCGCAATACCCGTATTAAAACAATATTTACGGAACTACCTGGATCAACCAAAACTCGTTTCACGTTAGTATCATGTACAAGTAAAGATATTACCAGTGCGTCGTTATGTGGAGTTATGAGTCCCTCGGCGTCGGCGTTGTTGAATATAACATTCTCTTCTTCCAGTACATGTCGAGGCCGCTTCCCGTGGGTAATTGTCACTTTTGAAACCTTTTTATATGATACATCATTGATCTCTTCACCTCCGCTGATAATGTTGACAGTTCTCTTGTGCGAAGGTGGTTTCGGAGGCTCCTGTCTGTTCTTCATGTATGCTTGTTTACCTTTCTCACTGAATAACTCAGTAAGATACCCTTGTTTTAACAAATGATCAACTTCACCTTGTAGAAACCTACAATCTGCTGTTTTATGCCCATGATCGTTATGAAATTCGCACCAATGATCAGGGTTTCGTCTGTTCGGATTTGATCGCATTTCCTTTGGCCATCGTACCTTATCTCCCATGCTTCTTAAAACAACCACGAGTTCAGAGGTGCTTACATTGAAGTTGTAACCACCGAACCTTGCCTTTAGACTTCCATCATCGTCTCGTGACCCGCGTGTGTTTCGATCATTCCCGAACCTTGACGAGGAGCCTGATTCCCTGTTCCTAGGTTTGTGATCGTACCTTTGATTATCTTGTCTTGATCGTGAGTCCTTTCCCGCAGGTCCCATGTATGGTTCGTACCTATTTTTACCGGATCTCTTTTCATTTTCCACACGCCTTGAGCTTACCATTTCTTCTGTTTTATGTCGTAAAATAATGTCTTCTTCAATCCTCATCTTTGTACTGTATCTGTTATAGACATCATTCCACGTTGTTGCTGGGAATTCTCGAAGGCTTTCTTTGAATCGCCTCGTGGCTTCTGAACTCTTCTCATTCAAATTACTAGCAAAGGCTATGGCTGCCCAATTGTCAGGTACTCGTGGCAGCGTCATTCTTTCCCGTTGAAATCTATCTACGAACTCTCTAAGTAACTCTGAGTCTCCTTGCTTGATTTTGAAGATATCTTCCATTCGCTTTTCAACTTTTTGAGTTCCCGAGTGTGCTTTGATAAATAAATCTGCAAGCTCAGCAAACGAATTTATAGAATTTTCGGGTAAAAGAGAATACCGTGTTAAGGCTCCTTTAGTGAGTGTTTCACGAATTTTTTGACCAAGACCGACTCAATCTCTTGCTTAGTCAAATCATTGCCCTTGACACCTGTTGTGAATGCAGTAACGTGATCTCGTGGATCTGATGTACCATCATACTTTGGAATATCAGGCATCTTAAACTTCTTTGGAATTGGGAGGGGAGCAGCACTTGGCTTCCATGGTTGTTGGGAATATTTATCTATATCCACTCCCTTGATCACGGGCGGTACTCCAGGTATTTGCTCTATGCGTTCATTTTGCTCCTTAAGCTATTTCTCCAAGGTTAGTACTAGATTTTGTAAATCAGAGTTAACTGGATTACCTGGGTCTCTCTCTTGTGTTTCACTAGGGGTTCCACCGCTGCCTGAATTAACCAATCCTGAACGAGGATTCTCCAAAGTGTTGTTGTTTGGAGTAGATGTGGGTGGAACAACAGGTAATTGGCTAACAAAAGCTTGAAGAGCGTTATTGACTTGAGAGGCAATAAGTTTTTGCAGAGCCTCATTCATGGTTTCAACATTTTCGAATTGAGCCTGTCCATCTGT
>NW_017684326.1:6967-7663 GCF_001879085.1 Nicotiana attenuata
GCAAGTATTGCCTCCCCTTTTGTTACAACACTAGAGTTATCAAATCCCGACAAAGTATGAGCCTTTGGGATTAATTTATCCTCCGCTTGCATCTCGCGCAATACCCGTATTAAAACAATATTTACGGAACTACCTGGATCAACCAAAACTCGTTTCACATTAGTATCATGTACAAGTAAAGATATTACCAGTACGTCATTATGCGGAGTTATAAGTCCCTCGGCGTCGACGTTGTTGAATATAACATTCTCTTCTTCCAGTACATGTCGAGGCCGCTTCCCATGGGTAATTGTCACTTTTGAAACCTTTTTATATGATACATCATTGATCTCTTCACCTTCGCTGATAACGTTGACAGTTCTCTTGGGCGAAGGTGGTTTCAGAGGCTCCTGTCTATTCTTCATGTATGCTTGTTTACCTTTCTCACTGAACAACTCAGTAAGATACCCGTGTTTTAACAAATGATCAACTTCACCTTGTAGAAACCTGCAATCTGCTGTTTTATGCCCATGATCGTTATGAAATTCGCACCAATGATCAGGGTTTCGTTTGTTCGGATTTGATCGCATTTCCTTTGGCCATCGTACCTTATCTCCCATGCTCCTTAAAACAGCCACGAGTTCAGAGGTTCTTACATTGAAGTTGTAACCACCGAACCTTGCCTTTAGACTTCCATCATCGTCTCGTGACCCGCGT
>NW_017684327.1:0-725 GCF_001879085.1 Nicotiana attenuata
GCTCAAACTTTACCATCTGGTGGAGGGTTGAAGGCACCGCTCCAGCAGCATGGATCCAAGGTCTCCCCAGAAGGAAGTTATAAGATGTATCCATGTCCAATACTTGGAAAGTCACTTCAAAGTCCACTGGACCTATGGTCAATATTAAGTCAATTTCACCGATGGTATCCCTCTTAATACCATCAAAAGCCCTTACACAGACATTATTTGGGCAAATCTTTTCTGTCCCGATTTCCATCCTTCGCAGTGTGGAGAGTGGACAGATGTCAACCCCTGATCCTCCGTCTACCATGACCCGTTTGACATAGTAACCTTCACATTTGACAGTCAGATGCAAGGCTTTGTTATGAGCTGCACCTTCAGGAGGCAAATCATTCTTACTAAAGGAAAGTTGGTTGATAGCAAAAAATCTTTCCGCCATCCTTTCGAGCTGCTCTACCGAGGTTCCAATTGGCACGTACGCCTCATTCAAAGTTTTCATCAAGATCTTCTGATGTTCGGAGGACTTCGACACTAATGAAAGCAGGGACACCTGTTCAGGGTACTTTCTTAATTGATCCACTGTCTCATAGTCAGGCATCTTCATTTTCTGGAAGAAAGCTTCTGCCTCTTCAGCACTCACTGGCCTTTTGGGTGGGAAGCGCTTTCGAGCGGCATTGTTCACTTCCTGTATATTCGAGTACTTCTCAACAAACGTTTCTCCCCGTGGGACGTTCTCCCCGAGA
>NW_017684327.1:5367-7661 GCF_001879085.1 Nicotiana attenuata
TACCCAGTACCGGTCGGGTATAGGAAACTGTAGTCGTACAACACCCCTTACCGCCAGATGGGGGTCTTGAATATCCCGACTGATGCTCAACAAATCTAAAAACCTGTGAAGAGTTACCGGCCGTGGAGCCAAAGGGTATCTACCACGGAGGTTCCCGTTGAGACCTGCGTATCCGGCAATTTCTTCCAATGTGGGTGTGAGTTCAAAATCTGAAAACCGGAATACATTACGGGTCGGGTCCCAAAATGGTATCAGTGCCTCAATAACATCCCTCTTTGGTCTGATTTTCAATAAATCTACAAGACCGCCCAAGCTTTTAACCACAGTATCCCTGCTTCCTTTTCCCAAGTCATGCCACCACATATGGAGTTTCAAAGGGATCTCGCTCAGGACTGAGAAGGTTTCGATGTCACTTGAATTCATCCTGCACATTATTTAGGGGAACTTAATGATTTATTTTGAAAAATGGCTATTTGTGCAAAAATTCTGTATTCAGAAAATAAGGACTTGGATTTGCAAATACGGCCTTCCAGCACTTCTGGGAGGAAGCTTTTAAGGCTGTGCCCGCAAACCATTTAAAAATTGACTCAAGGTGGCTGTTCTTGCAAAAATAGCCTTCCGGCGTCCTTTTGGGGACATTCGGCTTATTTTAAACAAGAATGACACCACCCGACTTTTATGACACAAATTAAAATTTGGCATTTTTGGCTATTTTTGAAAAAGGAAGGTTGGACCCGATGAGGGTTGCCTACGTATCTCACATCCGGTGAGAATCAAACCGGCGTAGTTCGGGCAGATTTGCCAAAATCAAAAATGTATTTTTGAACAATAATTTTCTTCCTTGTTTTTTTTTTTCAAATATTTTCTTTTCTTTTTTTTTTTTTCATAAATCCGGCAGCATTTCGGTACTATTTGGGCATTGGGGTTTTCAAAACAAATGGTCATCCTCACTTAGTCCTAACACTGCTTATTTCCTCAATTTTCACTTGTTTAGACAAGCCAGTCAACATGCGAAGCCGAGCAAATAAATGCGCAAGTAGCACGTAAGATACATCAGGATGGTCAATTCATTTCAGGTCACCTGTCCTAGACGGACCCAACCCCTGTGTTGAGTCCCCTAAGTCAAATGCACATGATGCAAACAAACGTCCTACTAGGGATCCGGCATGAGTTTTTGTTCTTCTAAGTTTAACCCTAGGTTTATTGGTCTAGACCTGGCTTACCCGAGCGGACAACTCGGGCCGAGGGGGAGGCAGCGTACCGGGGATACAGAAGCTCCGCCGGCTTTGCAACTTATCCAACCTCGTTCTAAATGGGAAAAGACTCTAAACAGAAGAGAAGCTACACGAAGTGCACCCTTCTCCATGATGTAGAAGACTCAGTAGAGGAAGGGATTCGTGACAGTTTATATATACGATTTCAACAAATATCAAAGCGGTAAAACATTTAGCACATATAGCATGGAACATGTAGAAAATCAGGTAAAGCCAAATATAACAATTGTACTAAGCTCGAATTCTTGAACCCTGAATCGAAATTCTGGGTTCGGTCCCCAGCGGAGTCGCCAGAGCTGTCACACCTCCTTTTTTACACACCTACCCCGAAGGATAATGTATAAGGGAGTTTTTCCATTTAAAGTGACATTATTCGAAATGGGATTGTTTATTTATTTTTAGAGTCGCCACTTGGGATAGGATTGGCTTTTGGTGTCCCAAGTCACCGGTTTAATTTAAATCCCAAATCGAGGAAAAATTTCGACTTCCCAATTGGAGTCTGCGAACCAGAAATTCTGTGTAAGGAATTCTGTTGACCCGAGGGAAGGTGTTAGGCACCCCCGGATCCCGTGGTTCTAGCACGGTCGCTTAAATTATTATAATTGGCTAACAATCTGATTTTCATATATACCATCCTATAGTACCATTTTATAAATTTTTGTTTAACCGCTTTTAATTAGTTTTTTATGTAAAGTGAACGCCGTTTAAGAGCGTGTTCTTGGATCACGTCGCATGAAATGCACCCGGATCCTCAACACCTCTTATTCAACGTTTTTGGAATTTGGATTTGGGTTGCTATGAAATGCACACCCGGGTTTAGGAAAGTAATATTATTAAACACGCGCCTAAAGCGACTAACGTGTTATTATCTTTGTGGGAGGCCGTGAAATCCGCTAAACAGCACGTCCCGAATTCTAAGTATTTTAATATAAGCGTTTGATGAGGGCCCCGCAATTTATGTGTTTTGTTTGGCGGGGCTCATCTCATTTTTATTTAAAGGCCAACCTAAAGCAACTACAA
>NW_017684328.1:0-2732 GCF_001879085.1 Nicotiana attenuata
GAATTAAGCCTAACAGAGATTTAATCGAGTCTCTAGTGGGTTTTTGGGACCCCGCGAACAATGTCTTTAGGTTCAAAGATTGTGAAATGACGCCCACATTAGAAGAATTAGGTGGGTTCACCGGATTGGGGAGAGACCTTCGTGGGAAAAAGCCTGCTGCTCCGAGAAAAGTTGGTGTGAACAACTTTTTAAAGAAATTATGCCTCCGTCGAATTCCAATGGTTTGCTTCAACGAAGGTTGGGTTCAGTTGGAATATCTCTATGACAGGTTTGGGGACGAGAAAGGGTTTGAAAATTTCTCGGGCATAGAATTCGTCAACCAGTTGAGTTACGACGCTTGGAGGGAGTTGAGAATCTTCGCGTTCATGATATCATTTCTAGGGATCATGGTCTTTCCAGAGCGTGGTGGGCGCATCAGAATTCGATTGGTTGCGGTAGTCTCGTACTTGCAAAGTAGCGAGGATCATACCATTCTTCCCATGATTTTGGGAGATATTTTTCGAGCTTTGACCCGATGCCAAGAGGGTGAAGATTACTTCGAGGGATGCAACATTCTGCTGCAGATGTGGTTCATAGAGCACCTTTATCATCATCCAATGGTAATAAATTTCAATGAAAACTGGCTGAATTACATTGGATGTCACCCAGGCAGGGCCGCAAGTTGTAATCTTCCAGATGGGGTGAGGGCCTGGCGGAAATTACTTGGTTCATTGAATGCGGATAGAATCACTTGGAACTATTATTGGTTCCCTTCTGCTAGGGTCATGCATATGTCGACATATCGCCCATTCTTCATACTCATGGGTTTCAGAGGTTTCCAACCCTACGCGCCCCTTCGCGTCATGCGCCAGCTAGGGAGAGAGCAAAAGAGGCCCCCGATTGAAGACATGCGTCCGTTCGTGTGGGAATTCAAGGGAGAGGAACCTCCAAGGGAGTCTTATGCACAAAAGGTTTGGTTTGGTGGTCGATTTTCTGATATAGACGAGATGGTAGTTGATCGTGAACGTGGGGAGGTAAGCCTCGCATACCTTGAGTGGTTTCATAACCAGGCTATCCCCGAGCAAAGGCCGGAAAGATCCATACGGCATGCAGTTGATTGGGAGGAAGAGATAGGGCCAGAGTTAGAGATACCAAAAGGGAAGTGGCACAAGAGTTCCAGTCTCGTATTGACACTTTAGAAGAAGATAAGGGAATTCTGGAGACAGCCATGGACATACAACAGGCTGATTTTGAGCGGGAAAAGGCTCAGTGGGCACGAGAGAAGCAAGCACTCCAAGCCCAAATTCAAAAGAAGAACATAGTCGCAACCGCTCAGCAGCAAGAAGAGAGAGAAGCCCAGTTCAGGGTAGTCCGTGATCACGAGCGTAGAGGTTTTGCTCAGTTAATCCAAGGTCTGAGGGATCAGATAGGGGGAGTTGAGTCAAGCAAGGAAAGCCAGAACGCGGAGTTTGAAATAGAAAGACATCACTACCAGAGTATGATCAACCAGTTGGAGGGGGAGTTACTAGAAAATCGGCGCCAGAAAGATATGGCCTTGGACCGCGAGCGTGATGCGCTGGATCTAGCTGAGACCCGTGGTCAGCAAAATCAAGAGCTGCATATGGCTCAGGAATACATTAAGGGAAAGATCCTCGAGGTAGCCACGTATACCTCAAGAGCTTGCATGAGTTGTCAGGGAATGACGCCCGAGCGGTTTGCAGAAGTATCTTTGAACGTTGCTCGTCATATATCTGCAGACTTGGAGAGGATATACCGCAATGTTGAGCCTCTCTCCGAGACAGTGCCCAGATCGTTACGGGGGTCAGCCGCAGGAACAAACGCCTTGATTACAGTGATGCTGGTGGATTCTATTGCAAAGATCAAAGTCTTCTTTTAGTTATCAGTCTTTTTTCATTATCCTTTTGTTGTTTTTGAGTCAATAAGAGTCTTTTGGTGTTTTGAGTCTTGTTATTTCGCCTTTTATCCTAAGAAGTCTGTTTGAGTCAGGTCTGGTCTTGTTTATCTTTATGTAATTCTTGCTTTTCGAGTCTTGTATAAAAAAATAAAATAAAAAATAAAAAAACAAAAAAACAAAAAAAAACACACGTTTATTATTATTATATATTGAAAATCAACGAAAAAGATTTTTGTTTAAGAAAAATTCGGAAATGAACCAAAAAAGATGTTTGTTTTGTAAAAAAAAAAAAAAAAGGGTTAATGTACCTGAACTACGTAATGATCTGATTCATGCGGCGACATGATACGTAGGCAACCCACAAAAGATTCGATCAAATATTTTTCAAATGACACTAAAGTAAGGGATCAAAATAAGGCGAGTGAAAGGAGGAAATAACATTGTCAATAAATAACAACTGATAAGCCGGAATGAAACATGAAGCCTTCCAAAAGCATATTAGAGATGATGATATTTTAGGAGCATAGCATATCTACGTGTGATTCTTATCTGCAAAATGCTTAACTCTAACACATTTGTTGCCTCTTAACTCAGTAAGCTTAAGGTGGTTGGTTTGTGGTGAAAACTGGCAACACATCATTACTTCACAAGATCTAAGGGAGCAGTGGTAATGGATAATAGTGATGAAATCGAGTTGGTTAGTGACAATCCGCAGGGTCAGTCAGTTGAGCAAGAGTCGGAGGAAATAAGAAAATTGAAACAACAATTGTCAGATGTATATCAAGCTTGGGTTTCCGGTCGACCTCCACCCCAGGGTCCTTCAGAGGGAACTTCCACC
>NW_017684328.1:5742-7661 GCF_001879085.1 Nicotiana attenuata
GCCACATCTGTAATGGTGGCTGCAGTTATGATGAGACAAGGTTATAAGCCAGGAAAAGGCTTGGGGGCATCATTGCAAGGAATTTCAGAGCCTATTTCTCCGTTCGGTAACCAGGGTACTTTTGGATTGGGCTTCAGGCCAACACAAGCAGACGAAAACAAAGCCAAACACCGCAAAAAGCATGGATGGGTCTTGCAACAGCCTATCCCTCATATTTTCTACACTTTTGTCAAGCCACAACTCCGAGAGGGTCAAAAGTCCTCGGCGCATGCAAACATTGATGAAATTTGCCATGGCCTCAGCGAGATGTTTTCTGAAGTGAATATGATCCAGGCTGGTGAAAGCACTAGTCGTGCCGATATGCAACTAATTGACTCAGACACCATGCTCACCAACTGGGAAGCAACTCCTCTCCCCACAAGGAAGGAGTCGTTTGGTAGTTTTGCTTTTGCTAGCTTCTTTTTTGTATTTTTGGGTTATTTTCAGGGTTGTAATCCAAACATCTCAGTATGATGGTTTTGTTTTGATGTTAACCCTTCTATCCTTTTGAATTCAATGAAATGCAGTTCAGTTTCCTGTTAAGTTTTCTATCTTTTCCTTTTCCTAATTCCTGTCATTTTATTTCCATTTCAGTTTTGTTAATGCCGGCTTTAATAACATGACATGCATGCGGAATTCACGCCCAGATCTTAAAAAGCTGTCTAATATCGAAATAATGCATCAAGAGGTTGAATATGATGAAGATGAGGTTGTTGAGGAAATAAAGAGAGAGTTGGAACAATTTGAAAACAAGCCTAAGCCAAACCTCAATGAAACTGAGCCGATTAATATCGGAAGTCCTGAAGAAGTTAGAGAAACGAAGATAAGCATTCACACTGAACAAAAAACCAGAGATGCCTTGATTCAACTTTTATTTGAATACATAGATGTGTTTGCTTGGTCTTACGATGATATGCCGGGTTTAAGTGCTGATCTGGTGGTTCATAAGCTTCCTACGTATCCTGGTTTTTCACCAGTCCAACAAAAGCAACGAAAATTTAAAACAGACGTGAGTGACAAAATCAAAGAGGAAATAATGAAGCAACTAAGCGCCAATGTGGTCAGAGCTGTCCGATACACTACCTGGGTGGCAAATGTTGTGCCTGTGTCAAAGAAGGATGGAAAAACCAGAGTTTGTGTCGACTATAGGGACCTGAACAAAGCAAGTCCAAAGGATAATTTTCCTTTGCCAAATATCCACATTCTTGTAGATAATTGCGCAAAACATGAGATACAATCGTTCGTGGATTGCTATGCCGGGTACCACCAAATTCTAATGGATGAGGATGATGCAGAAAAGACCGCGTTCACCACGCCATGGGGTACTTATTGTTACAGGGTCATGCCATTCGGTTTAAAGAATTCAGGGGCAACCTACATGAGGGCCATGACTACTATTTTTCATGACATAATGCACAAAGAGATTGAAGTATATGTCGATGATGTTATCATAAAATCAAAGACACAAGCTGATCACGTGTGTGATTTGAAAAAGTTCTTCGAACGGCTTCGAAGGTATGACCTTAAGCTTAATCCAGCCAAGTGTGCATTTGGGGTTCCGTCTGGGAAACTCCTCGGTTTTATAGTCAGCCGGAGAGGCATCGAATTGGATCATCTAAGATAAAGTCCATTCGAGATCTGCCACCCCCGAAGAACAAAAAGGAAGTCATGAGTTTGCTCGGGAGGCTGAACTACATCAGTAGGTTCATTGCTCAGCTCACAACCACGTGCGAGCCCATCTTTAAGTTGCTGAAAAAGGATGCCGCTATCAGGTGGACAGACGATTGCCAAAAAGCTTTTGACAGGATCAAAGATTATCTGTCAAAACCCCCTGTATTGGTCCCGCCTGAACCTGGTAGGCCTTTGTTTTTATATCTATC
>NW_017684329.1:0-1580 GCF_001879085.1 Nicotiana attenuata
ACAAGACTGATTTCGAGTGATTTTGAGTTCAATTAAGCTAGTTTGAGTTGAATTTTTTCTGCCGGAAGCTTCAGAGGTGTTCTGTGTTCAGTTTCAAGCTTATTTGGGTTATTTTGGTGCTGTTCTGAGTGATACATCAGTCATGCTGTTTTTTTAAACATATCTGGAATCACTGATTTACCTCTAGACTGGTTGATTCTGTTTTCTGGGCTGTTGTTACTCATCTGTCGATTGCTGTTGCTCATTATTGCCTTAGCTGACCTCTTCTCCTCCATTTCTATTCTATTTCCAGGTACATGTCCTGAATCTCAATATCATGTAGATCCTCAGCCGAAAATGAAATGAAGTGGAAGCATAATTTTGTTTCAATGTTTTCACTATGCTTGACTGTAATAATTTGGACTGCATTGGACTGCTTGGGTTTCTCTAGTTTGTATTAATCGGACTGTCTATCAAATGCGTAGTGTAGTTGAAGGCCATTTTAATATGTTGTTCATTACGTGTTTCTGCATAGGTTAGCTTGTTGTAAAGATCAATTAATAAGCAGTAATGTCCTCGCTTCGTGAATTTGAATTTGTTTAAATTTGAGTTAACATGACCAAGCGTTGCTTCTGCAACTGTTAACATCAGAGGTTATTTGCGAAGAGATTTGGGTCATTTAATTTGTTGCTTGAGCGCTGTCTGGGTTTAATTTCGAATCCCTGCCTGGCCAGGGCACGTGAATGCTGTTTGGGCTTGAAAGGGCTCCATGTTTGAGTCCAGCAGCATTTGAGTTTGTGAATCTGGGCTCATGTCCAGGCCCAGGTCAGACAGCCCCCTCGGAATGTGATTTGGGGCTCTAACTTTTGGACCTTGACGCCGTTTCATGTAAAGAGCAATGTTACTGTTGTTTTTCTGGTGAAGATTGGGTTCCCATGAGCTCATGAACTGTTTTGATAATTGGCTTGCTAATAATTAATTGGTAGGTTCTTGGGTCTTTCAAGTAATTGGGCTTTTAGAGACGACCCAGTAGAAAACATAATTCGCTTAGGATATCCTTAAATGAAATGAGGTGCGCCGCGCTGAACAGAATCGTACATGCGTGCCCTTTTAATTATAGTGAAGATATAATTAGACTTCGGGATGAGCCGTTTAGCGAATTTCACGGTTTTCCCCAAAGATGATAACGCGTAGTTGCTTTAGGCGCGTATTCTAATAATATTACTTTCCTAAATTCGGGTGCACATTTATGTGACCTAAATCCAAATCTCAACGAAGTCGAAATGTGTCAACAATCACGGGTGCACTGGTGCGACGTGGTTCGAGATGCATTTTCACGACGTTGCAATTCTTATAAAAAATGAAAATAATAAAAGCGGTTCATTAATAAAAGCATATGAGTTTGGACATGTTTATGAAATCAGATAAAATCAAATACAACAGTTGAGCGACCGTGCTAGAACCACGGAACCCGGGAATGCCTAACACCTTCTCCCGGGTTAACAGAATTCCTTACTCGGAGTTCTGGTTCGCGGACTGTTAACAGAGTCATAATTTCCTCGGATCGGGATTCAACCGGTGACTTGGGACACCATTAATCT
>NW_017684329.1:4506-7661 GCF_001879085.1 Nicotiana attenuata
ACTTAAAGAGGGAAGATCATGTTAGAAGCCCATAATTCTAGGTATTCTTTCCATCCAGGTTCCCAAATATGCATCATGACAAGGAGATTTATCGGTTGAACGACACGAAAAAGAACGTCGTAAACTTTATGGCCAGGCAGAGCATTTTTTTTAAGCAGTTGAGGATATGTCCTTGATGTTAAGAGTAATTGGGATGATCACATACCTCTCATTGACCTTGCTAATAATAACCTACCATTCTAGTATCAAGATGGCACCGTACGAAGCTATGTATGGGTGAAGGTGTAGATCACCAATTGGTTGGTTCGATGTTGGAGAAGTGGAGTTGTTAGGACCCGATTTGGTCTATCAGACTATAGAGAAAGTTAAGTTGATTCAAGAGCGTTTGAATAAAACTCAGAGCTGCCAAAATGTCCTATTCGAGCGTGCGGCATAGAGACCTAGAGTTTCAAGTTGATGATTAGGTGTTTCTGAAAGTTTCGCTTATGAAAAGCGTTATGAGATTTGGGAAGAAGGGAAAGCATAGTCCCTACTATATTGGACCATATAGAATCTTGCGAAGGATCGGTCAATTAGCTTATGAGTTGGAGTTGCCACCAGAATGAGTGGTGGTACAACCAGTATTTCATGTATCATGTTATAACATTCAAGTTTCCAGTACTCAGATACTCATGTCAGTTCAGTACTCAGATAATCATGTCAGTTCAGTACTCAGATACTCATGCCAGTTCAGTACTCAGATACTCATGTCAGTTCAGTACTCAGATAATCATGTCAGTTCAGTACTCAGATACTCATGTCAGTTCAGTACTCATATACTCATGTCAGTTCAGTACTCAAATACTCATGTCAGTTCAATACTCAGCTATTCAAGTCCGTTCAATACTCAGCTACTCATGTCAGTACAATACTTAGATATTCATGCCAGCTTAGTACTCTGATATTGATGTTAGTTCAATCCTCAAATATTTGTGCCAGTTCAATATTCAGATATCCATGTTAGTTCAGTATTCACGTATTCATGGCAAATCAATATTCAGTCAATGCAGTTCAGTTCAGTATCTCAGCAGTTCAGTAATCATGTATTCATCATGTTTAGTATGCAAGTGTTAATGAAAGTTCATGGTTCCACCAGACCCGTTTAAGGTCCGGAGTTAGCAGAAGTTACAGTCAGGACAATCATTCGAGGACGAATGATCCCAAGGGGGAGATAATGTAACACCCCGTACATTCGGACTAGGTATGGATATGTTAAATGGGTATTAATTTGATATTTTAGAAATATAAAGTCCTATAGGGATGATTGTGGGTGAAAATAGTTGTTTCAAAATCAAGATGGAAAGTGAGGTGCATAAGATTTGACAAAATCAACTAAGTTTGCAGAAGGTCTGTATTCCATCAGTGTCTAGTGAATATGTGTAAGGAATTTGAGATAACTTAAAGCATCAAAGTTGTAGGCCTTTGAAGTAGCTTTCCAACGATATATTATGGAGCCCGAACGGATCTCTGTGCAAAAAGTTATGTGCAATTTATGGAACAATATGCGTATGCACGGACACTCGCGCAAACAAGCCTCCAGGCGTGCGAACTCGTGCGTGGGAGGCACTGTTACTGCCGTTGAGCGCGAACTCTCGCGCGAACAGGCGTCCAGGTGCGCGAACTCGCGCGCGGGGGGTCGTTTTAAAGCTATATTTCGTCCCCCACAGCCCCAAAACATAAAAACTTGCTCTAGAAAGGGGAACTCTCAAAAACCTAACTCCTTAAGGGTCCTTCCACCACCCAAGGTAAGTTCTAATGGTGATTTTAAGTTAATTTCAATTTCCCAACATCTTATTAACATGGGTAAACCCTCCATATCATTAGATATTCGATTGGGACACCATTGTTGAGAGAAGAAACCCTAGAACTCGAATTCAAGAAGATTGAACGTCAAAAAGGTAATATCTTCACCCTCTAATTAATTCTAACATTGGTTTAATGATTATAAACCCTAGTTCATGACATATGAGTTGATGGGTTTGATAGAAAAGCATGAAAAATTATAGGATTGGGTTGTTGATTGTTGATTATTGATTAAAGATATTGTTTATCTTATGGGTGATAAAGAAGGGTATTGAACATAGCAATTTGATGCTTTAGAATTTATCTAGGAACAAGAGAATGGGTCATTGGGTGTAGAGACACCATTAATAAGGACTATAAAGCTTTATTTTCACCAAGTGTTTGATAAGATGCTTAAGTGACCAAAACATGAGAATCATTGCTAATATGGAATCCCTTTGACTTGTATTGATTTAGATTAAAGTTGAAAGGGGTTGACAAACGTTGTATTATGCTCAAGAGTAGGAAGTTAAGGTATGTGAGACTAACTCTCTATGTTTGGGAATTTTAATGATTCTCCCTACACTACGTTTCTTTTACAACGTATCAATTGCCTCAGAAATACAGTTAAGCCTAGTTCCTTGAATAGTTGTAGAACTTCTATTCCCTAGCTTCATAACTCGTTCATGACTTTCATTCTGAACGTTGTGAGCTCAGTTCGTATTCAATATAGACTTGGGTTTGATTCCCCGAAGTCTCAGTATAGCTTACTCAGCATGTCATAAACAGTTGCAGTTTCAGTGTTTATAACTAGTTCAAGAATACATGTCTCATTCCAGTCCTATTCAGTATTCTAGTATTATGTAACTCAGTAGAATTTAGTATTCCAGTATTATGTAACTCAGTATGATTCAGTATTACAGTATAATGTAACTTAGTGTGATCAAGTATTCCAGTATCATATAACTCAGCGTGATTCAGTATTTCACTATTATGTATTGCAGTATTATTCTCAGTTCCTTATTTTAAATCCCTGAATGTTGAACACCTATCTTTGGGCCTGAGGCTGCAGCTAATGCTTTATGCATCTTTGGGCATGTGGCCGCAGTTTATGCTTTATGCATTTTGGACCTGAGGTCGCAGTTATGTATACGTATACTTGGGCCCGAGGCCGCAGCTTGTGAACATATATATATATATATATATATTGGGCCTGAGGCCGCAGTTTAATATTCAGATAAGCAGGTTGTTCATCATTCTGAAGAGGAAGTATTCATATCCTTACGTCCTTTATTCAGTTTAGTTATCAGTTATCAGTTATCTTTTTAGTTATC
>NW_017684330.1:0-7660 GCF_001879085.1 Nicotiana attenuata
GTAACCTTATGGATGACTGATCTGAGAGATAGTTATGATTTATTGCGTGTTTCATTTATCGTTGGAAGTATATGACAGTGTTGGAATGAGACTTTAGCTAATAAGAGGTTTTCTATCGGTATTCGGTTGTTGCGTACAGCTGATATGAATAGAAGTTATCGTTTCGAGTGTTTGAGTTATGTGGTATATCATATAATTGCACCTGAGGTTGCAGGTATGGGGTATTACAGCTGGTTCGGACTTATTCTGGATATAGATGTGAGGTTCTGATCTTGTTTATGATTTCGGAAAGTGAAATGTGGTTCTACGATTTATGGGCCAGACTGGATTGTGTGATTTTAGTTAAAATGTATTATCGGACCTATATGAGATAGGGTGACGTGGGATCACCCCCGGGTATATGCTTGGTAAGGTCATTCAGCTATTGGTTGGCTTCTAGGACAACTCTGGGTACGTTCGAGGACGAACATGTGTTTAAGTAGGGGAGGATGTAACGACCCGACCGGTCGTTTTGAGCTTTTGCACTTTGATCGCCAGTTCTCGGGCATGACTTGCCCCGTGTAATGTATTATGACTGATGTAGACCATTGGTTTTGGTTTTTCAGGAAAATCGGAATGAATTTGAAAGAACACTCTTAGTTGAAAGCTTGGAATTTGAAAGGTTTGACCAAGAGTTGACTTATTTGCATATGAGCTCGGATCGGAGTTTTTATGATTTGGTTAGCTTCGTTGGGTGATTTATGACTTAGGAGCGTGATCGGAATTGGTTTTGGAGGTCCGGTGTAGAACTTGGCTTGAATTGGCGAAGTTAGTATTTTGGCGAAATTCCGGTTGATAGGTGAGATTTTGATCCGAGGGTCGGAATGGAATTCCGAGAGTTGCTGTAGCTTCGTTATGTGATTTGGGATGTGAATTTCAGGTCATTTGGAGGTGATTTGGTTGGGTTTTTGATCAAATGCGTGTTTCGGAAATTTTAGAAGAACTTAGGCTTGAATTCAATGTAATTTGATGGTTTTGGTGTTGTTTGAGGCGTTTTGATGATTGGAACAAGTTTGAATGATGTTATAGGAGGTGTTGGTGCTTTTGGTTGAGGTCCCGGGGGCCTCGGGGTGATTTCGGATGGCTAACGGGAAGTTTGAAGTTGAAAAATGCAGCAGCAGTGCAGGTTCAATTTTTGCCTTCGCGATCGCGAGAAGGAACTCGCATTCGCGTAGAAGGAGTTGAGTGGCCCTGAGTTTTGTACTTCGCATCCGCGTTTGGGTCTCGCGTTCGCGGAAGGTAAGTTCCTAGTGCTTCGCGTTCGCGGTGTGGAGTCCGCGTTCGCGTAGTAAAAGTGAGGGTCGAGCATAGGTGCTCATCGCATTCGCGTATATAGTGTCGCGTTCGCGTAGGTTCAGGAGCCCAAGTCTTCGCGTTCGCGGGAGTGCAGACGCGCTCGCGAAGGGTAATTTTGGTCAAGGAAAAATGTGTTCATCGCGAACGCGGGGGTTTGACCGCGTTCGCGTAGAAGAAATGTCAGCTGGGCAGAAGGGTTTTTAATAATATTTCATCCGCGAGCCTAAGTCATTTTCCTCCATTGTTGAGTATTTTTAGAGCTTATTGGGAGCAATTGAAGAGGGATTCGTAGAGGATTGATTGGAGGTAAGTTCTACGGACCAAAAACGTGATTATTATGTGAAATTAACCTAGAAATTCATGGAAATTTAGCTAAAATTGGAAGAACTAGGGCTTGGGATTTTGAGATTTTAAATTGGGATTTGAAGGGTCATTTGAGCTCGGATTTCAGAGTTCTTGATATGCATAGACTCGTGGCGAGATAAGGAACCCGTTGATGTAAAAATTTCTGAGTTTCGAGAACTGGGACCGGGGCTCGGGTTTTGCTAATTTCGGGATTTTCGATATTTTTCGATTGTTTTTGCTTGGGTTTTGTTCCCTTAGCCTGTTGTGATGTATTCGTTGTGGTTTTGGTTAGATTCGACGCGCGTGGAGGCCGAGTTGAGGAGCAAAGGCGTCGCGAGCTAGAGATTCCACCGGTTCGAGGTGAGTAATGGTTGTAAATGATATCCTAAGGGTTTGAAACCCCGTATTGCACATCGTAGTGCTATATTGAGGTGACTTGCACGCCGGATAGCGAGCGTGGGGTAGAGCACCGTGGGGATTGTGACTTGGTCCGTCCTGGTTGATGATTTTACTGTGTAATTGACTGAAACTCATTTGTTATCATCATGACTTGGGTTGATTGCCATATTTGGGCTTCGTGCCAGCTATTTGAACCCCTTCGGGGATGGTTGTTGATATTTCCTCACTGTTTGATTTTATACTTGAACTCAGTCATGTATTTTTACACTGTTTTCAAAAAAACTCAGCCAAGTTTACTTGCTTTAACACTTGAAATGATATTTCCAATAATATTTTGGGCTGAGCATCATGTTTATTGTTGCCCGAGTGGCCTATGTGATTTTGTTGACTGAGTTAGGCCGAGGGCCTGTGTTGTGAGGATACTTTTGGATCGGGCTGCACGCCGCAGCAGTGTTATACTGATACTAATATGAGGCCGAGGGCCTAGACTTGATGCCACGAGATGGCTTGATATTGCTTGGGCCGTAAGGGGCCCCTCCCGGAGTCTGCACACCCCCAGTGAGCGTCGTCGACGATAAACGGATCGGGCTGTACGCCGCAGCGATATGTGGATCTGGCTGCACGCCGCAACGATACTAGTACTGTTCTATGTGTTTACTTTATTTCATTTGTTTGCCTTTACCTGTTGTTTGTTCTACTTCAAGTGATATCCACCGGATTGCCTGACATTATCTGTTAATTGTGTGTGGTGCCCAAGGGGCGGACTTCTGTGCTTATCTGCACTATTTGATTTGCATTCGTTTGCATACTGTTGAAAAAGTCATTTTCAAAAGAGGTTTTAAACTGAGCTAAGATATTTCTAAAGGTTTCACAGCTTCACTGCTTTTCTCAAGGGTTTTACACTACTTCTATATAGCATGATGATATGTCATACGTGATTTCTTACCGCTCAGTTGTTATTTACCTTTATTACTCACTGAGTTGGAGTAGTCACTTTACTCCCTGCACCCCGTGTGCAGATGCAGGTATTTATTCACCCGGTAGCGGGTTGGGCTGATCAGAGTCAGAGATATAGGAGTTTAACGAGGTGACTGCCAGCGTTCGGAGCATCGTTCTTCTCCCTTTGTTCATTATTCTTGATTAGTGTACTTTTAGACCTTGTGGTTGTACTTACATTCTAATAGATGCTCGTGACTTGTGACACCCCGATTAGGGCTGTGTTGGGTTGTATTTCCGCTAATTAATTTTATTAAGCCATATTTTAGCTATTTATTCATGTTTAAATTATTTTTGGAAAAGACGAGTTGGGTTAGTTTGCTGGCCTCGCCTTCACGAGAGGCGCCATCACGACCAGTGCGGGGTTTTGGTCGTGACAGGTATACGGCGAGGCACCACTCCTATTTTGTGGTAGCTATCATGTTATTTTCTTAATTTATGTTAGTCGGGCATTAGCCCAACTGTTTAGTTCTATTCCTTGGTGTAGAGGCTCCATAGATAGTTATGAAAAGTTGTAGTAATGGGGTTGTACGAGACATACATGAAAAGACATTAATTTTACTTGTCTGATTATTATGATTATGAGAGGCTTTATCTATGATTCTGAATTGGAAAATTGTTCCGTTGAACTTGAAAATATATAAAATTTTCAAAGAGTTTCCGCAGTTAAATTGATTTTCCTGCATATAGTTTGGGTGCATCATATGGGTTAGTTTGCTCGGGTCGGATAGTGTGCCGGGTGCCGGTCACGTGGATTTGGGTCGTGACAAACTTGGTATCAGAGCACTAGTTTCTAAGTCTAGTCCTAGGAAGTCTATGGAGCCATGTAAATTAGAGTTCATCTTATCGGTGTGTTGCCGGCCACACTTATATCGGGGAGGCTACAAGGACATGTAGGGAGTTTCACTTTCTTCTAACTCTAGTTTGTGCATTGTGCCTGCGATGAGAGACATGATTCTCTGTCGTGTTGACTACCTGATGTGGTAGATACCGAAGTGACGACACAAAGCTCAAAGTTCAAGATATTACATGTGATACTTGAAACATAGCTGGAAAGGATCGGACTATCCATGAATGAATTAAATGATGGGTTAAGGTTGAGAATATATTTAAAATTTATAC
Organism: Nicotiana attenuata; assembly: GCF_001879085.1. Classification (NCBI taxonomy): domain Eukaryota; kingdom Viridiplantae; phylum Streptophyta; class Magnoliopsida; order Solanales; family Solanaceae; genus Nicotiana; species Nicotiana attenuata. Next base: position 4,198 of record NW_017684330.1, read on the forward strand.
AGTCAAGATGTACAACTATGGTGAACAAGAATTATAAGTCGAATTCTAAGAACTCATGAAAAAAATGAGGTGACGATGATAGTTGATACTGTTAGAATGGTGTCAGAACTCACAAAGGATTGTATTGAAGGTTGAGAAAAAAATGGGCAATGCCTTAAATAGGGATGTAAATTGTAGATCAAGGTATTCGGACATCCATTTGCTATGACGATCACAATTTACTAGTACAACAAATGTACGAAAAGGAAAACACGATGGTTCCAAGATATATGGAAAGGTTGTACCTCCAACTATTGTGATGTGATGTCGAGGAATGACAAAAGTTAAATTGGTAAGAGAATGGGAATCAACCAAGTTCATATCGAGTACCTTGTGACTCCTAAGAATCAGAACCAATATGGGATAATGTCAAGAATGACCAAAAGTATTTTTTTTAAAAAGGGGGTAGGTGAACTTTGAATACCTCCCAAATGTTAAATGTGATACAAATGAAAGTCAATATTCAATGATTCACACTGAGGTATGTGAACTTAAAGGGGTAAGTGAAAAAGTGTTAATGCATGATATGCACAAAGGGTGTAACCTTAAAAGATTTCAAGAAGTGAATAAGTTGCAAAAGGAGGTGAAGTGATGTGGAATAATAACATTGAGTTTGTCTAATTGGTATAGGCCTTATATTGTCCCTTTGAATGGTGGGAATAAGAATTTCCAAAGGTGTAACGACCCGGCCGGTCGTTTTAAGAATTAACGCCCCGATCCCCTATTAATTGCATTCCCCGTGTTTGTTTCTGCTATTGTGAGTTGCCGGGGGGATTATTTGGAGTTTTGGAGAGTTTTGGGACGCATAGTCCCTAAATGAGAGCTTAAGTTTTAGAATTTGGACCGCAGTCGGAATAGTGTGAAGGAGCAGTTATAGGAATTACTTGATAAGGGTTTCATTCGGCCCAGTGTATCACCTTGGGGTGCTCATGTCTTGTTTGTGAAGAAAAAGGATGGTTCCATGCGTATGTGTATTGATTATCGCCACTTGAACAAGGTTACACTGAAGAACCGTTATCCTTTGACTCGTATTGATGACATGTTTGATCAGTTACAGGGTGCTTGTGTGTTTTCTAAGATTGACTTGCGTTCAGGCTATCATCAGTTGAAGATTTGAGAGCCAGATATCCCGAAGACTGCCTTCAGGACTCAGTATGGTCAATACGAGTTCCTTGTTATCTCATTTGGGCTGACCAATGCCCCAGCAACCTTCATGCATTTGATGCACAGTGATTTCCGGCCATATCTTCACTCATTCATCATTGTTTTTAGTGATGACATTCTGGTATATTCCCGGAGTCGGGAAGATCGTGAGCAGCACCTGAGGATAGTGCTTCAGACTTTGAGGGAAAAGAAGTTATATGCCAAGTGCTCGAAATGTGAATTTGGTTGGATTCTGTGGCATTCTTAGGCCATGTGGTATCGAGTGAGGGTATTCAGGTGGATCCGAAGAAAGTGGAAGCAGTGCAGAGTTGGCCCAGACCATCCTCAGCTATGGAGATCCGCAGTTTTCTTGGCTTGGCGGGTTACTACCGTCGATTTGTTGAGGGGTTTTCATCTATTGCAGCACCTATGACCAGGCTGACCCAGAAGGGTGCTCCGTTCCAGTGGACGGAAGAGTGTGAAGCGAGCTTTCAGAAGCTCAAGACAGCTTTGACTACAACCCCAGTTTTGATATTGCCTACAGGTTTAGGGTCTTATACTGTCTATTGTGACGCCTCGAGGATTGGCCTTGGAGCGGTATTGATACAGGACGGTAGGGTGATTGCCTACGCGTCCAGACAGTTGAAGGTACATGAGAAGAATTATCCTGTCCATGATCTCGAGTTAGCTGCTATTGTTCACGCCTTGAAGATCTGGCATTATTATTTGTACACAGCCTTGTGAGATTTATACTGATCACCGGAGTTTGCAGCATATGTTCAAGCAGAAGGACCTTAATTTACGTCAGATGAGGTGGTTAGAGCTGCTGAAGGATTATGATATCACTATTTTGTATCACCCGGGCAAGGCCAATGTGGTGGCCGATGCTTTAAGCTGCCGGGCAGAGAGTTTGGGGAGTTTAGCTTATTTACCAGCAGCAGAGGGGCCCATGGCGATGGATGTTCAGGCCTTAGCCAGCCAGTTTGTGAGATTGGATCTTTCGGAGCCTAGTCGGTTTCTAGCTTGTGTGGTCTCTCGGTCTTCTTTGTTTGATCGTATCCGGGAGCGTCAGTTTGATGACCCTCATTTGCTTGTCCTAAAGGACAAGGTTTTGCATGGCGATGCTAGAGATGTGACTATTGGTGATGACGGGGTATTGAGGATGCAGGGTCGAGTTTGTGTACCCAATGTTGATGGGCTTTGAGAGTTGATTCTAGAGGAGGCCCACAGTTCGCGGTACTCCATCCATTCGGGTGCCGCGAAGATGTACCAGGATTTGAGACAACACTATTGGTGGAGGCGGATGAAGAAAGATATAGTTGGGTTTGTAGCTCGGTGCCTTAATTGTCAGCAGGTGGAGTATGAGCACCAGAGACCGGGTGGATTGCTTCAACAAATAGAGATTCCGGAATGGAGTGGGAGCGGATCACCATGGACTTCGTAGTTGGGCTCCCACGGACTTCGAGGAAGTTCGATGCCATTTGGGTGATTGTGGATCAGCTGACCAAGTCCGCGCATTTCATTCCTGTGAGTACTACCTATTCTTCGGAGCGATTGGCAGATATTTATATCCGGGAGATTGTCCGTCTGCATGGTATTCCAGTTTCTATCATTTCAGATAGAGGTACTCAGTTCGCATCGCGGTTCTGGAGGGTCGTACAACATGAGTTAGGTACTCGGGTGGAGTTGAGCACAGCCTTTCACCCTCAGACGGACGGACAGTCCGAGCGCACTATTCAGATTCTCGAGGATATGCTCCGTGCGTGTGTGATTGAGTTTGAAGGGTCTTGGGATTAGTTCTTGCCATTGGCGGAGTTTGCCTACAATAACAGTTATCAGTCCAGCATTCAGATGGCACTGTATGCGGCTTTATATGGTAGGCGGTGTAGATCCCCTGTGGGTTAGTATGAGCCGGGTGAGGCTAGACTATTAGGCACAGACTTGGTTCAGGATGCTTTGGAGAGGTTAAGGTGATCCAGGATGGACTCCGTACAGCCCAGTCCAGACAGAAGAGTTACGCGGACTGGAAGGTTCGTGATGTTTCCTATATGGTTGGAGAGCGGGTTCTACTTCGTCTTTCGCCTATGAAGGGCGTTATGAGGTTTGGGAAGAAAGGGAAGTTGAGTCGAGGTTTATTGGCCCTTTTGAGATATTGAGGTGTGTTGGGGAGGTTGCTTATGAGCTTGCCTTACCTCCCAACTTGCAAGAGTTCATCCGGTATTTCATGTTTCGATGCTCCGGAGGTATCACGGTGATCTGTCGCATGTGTTGGATTTCAGTT
>NW_017684331.1:0-476 GCF_001879085.1 Nicotiana attenuata
CCCTATGTTGGAAACGATTACCAGGTTATGTTGTCATCAACTAGGGAGTGGGACCATATGTTGGAAAAGTCATCGGGCTATGCCAGAAAATTCATTGGGTTATGCCGGAAAAGTCATCGGGTTATGCCGGAAAAGTCATCGGGTTATGCCGGAAATATCATCGGGTTATGCCGGAAGAGTCATCGTGTTATGCCGGAAGAGTCATCGGGTTATGCCGGAAAAATCATTGGGTTATGACGGAAAAATCATCGGGTTATTCCGGAAAAGTCATCGGGTTATGCCGGAAAAGTCATCGGGTTATGCGGGAAAACTCATCGGGTTATGCCGGAAAAGTCATTGGGTTATGCCGGAAGAGTCATCGGGTTATGTCGGAAACGTCATCCAGGTTATTCCGGAAGAAATCATCGGGTTATGCCGAAAAAGTCATCGGGTTATGCCGGAAAAGTCATCGGGTTATGCCGGAAAGTCATCGGGTT
>NW_017684331.1:4907-7660 GCF_001879085.1 Nicotiana attenuata
ATTCAGTATTTCACTATCATGTATTGCAGTTTGATTCTCAGTTCCTGAATGTTGAACACCTGTATTTGGGCCTGAGGCCGCAGTTTATGCTTTATGCATCTTTGGGCCTGAGGCCGCAGTTTATGCTTTATGCATCTTTAGGCCTTAGGCTGCAGTTTATGCTTTATGCATCTTTGGGCCTGAGGCTGCAGTTTATGCTTTATGCATTTTTGGACCTGAGGTCGCAGTTATGTATACATATACTTGGGCCCGAGGCCGCAGTTTGTGCACATATATATTGGGCCTGAGGCCGCAGTTTAATATTCAGATAACCAGGTTGTTCATCATTCAGAAGAGGGAGTATCCATATCCTTACTTCCTTTATTCAGTTCAGTTATCAGTTATCAGTTCAGTTATCAATTATCAGTTCAGTTATCAGTTATCATTTTAGTTATCAATTATCAGTTATCAGTTCAGTTATCAGTTATCATTTTAGTTATCAATTATCAGTTTTCGGTTCAGTTATCAGTTATCATTTTAGTTATCAGTTATCAACTATCAGTTATCGTTTCAGTTTCTGTTTTAATAGTTATCATTTTAGTATCAATTATCAATTCTCAGTTATCAGCTCAGTTTCAGTTTCAGCCTTTATAATTCTTTCTTTCAGTTGCTTTACATACCAGTGCAATTCAAATGTACTGACGTCCCTTTTGCCCGGGGCCTGCATCTCACGATGCAGGTAATGATTTACAGGTTGATGATTCAGAGCGCTAGGATTCTCGCACCAGCTATTTGGTGATCCCCAGTTCCTTCGGGGCATTATCATTACTTTACAGTCTTTCAGTATTTATAGACAGTCAGTGTTATCAGTACTTCATTAGAGGCTTCATAGACTAGAGTAACAGCTAGACAGAGTCACAACTTTTCATGTTAAGCAATATTGGCTACAGATATGTTTCAGACTTGTATTAGTGTTTCCACACTTTGATTTTTATCATTCAGACTTTCAGTATACCAGCATGTGTTAGTTTATTTTCCGCATTTAGTATGTTATGATATCACATGTTGATTCACCCAGCCAGTTGGTTCGCTCGGTCACATGTAGTAAGGCACCGAGTGCCGTGTTACGTCCAGGCCCAGGTTCGGGGCGTGACAAAGCTTGGTATCAGAGCACTAGGTTCAAGAGTCCTAGGGAGTCTATGAAGCCGTGTCTAGTGGAGTTTCCTTTATATGTGTGTGCCGGCCACTCATATAAATGGTTAACTACCAAGACATCTAGAATTGTCTCATTTCTTTCTACTCTAGATCGTGCCATGAAGCCTAGAGCAATAGTTAACCTTCTCTTCCTATCGAATTCCAAACGTATTGGATGCCCAAGCAACGCGCAGGAGAAACCTAAAGTCCTAGAGAGGATAATTGCCCATTGATGTATAATTATGGAGTACAGGTTGGTAAATATGAGACTTGAGAGGACGTTAAAAGTGGGATGCAATGGATAGTAGTACAGATTGAAGCATAACCTTATCAGAAAATACAAAAGCAGTTATCATGTCTTATGGTTATAAGTTTACCTCAGTTACCAGTTATACAGTCTTTCAGTTAGCAAGTTTATGGTTATTCAGTACGCCAGTATTCGGTTATATGTTTACCAAATATCCAATTTTCAGTGTATCAAAATTTCTAGTGACTTGTGAGTATACAGTGATGCATATGGGTTCTCAAAGAAAATGTAAGTAACAGTGGTTATAGCTAAATCTTAGCATATTTTAGGTCCAGATTAAGACCCAAGAATCGCCAGATAGTGCAGTAAGTGATTTATCAGATAATAGTATACTCTGAAGGATAAGTTTGTGTATGGTAATCGTATGTGTTTTACCTCAGAGAACAATTTCTTTTAATTTTTGGAAATGGAGCCATAAGTTGGATGATGATAGTTCAGATGAAATACCCTAACATTGGTCACTATAGTTTTGGACAGAAAAAAGCCTGAGGGTAAAATACCTAGGAGTCAGAAACGTTTGTTATTATCAAAGATGTGATTTTGCACAACTCATGCAAATGACTAGAAGATATGATGTACAAAATGAGAACTAAGAGCAGCCAATAGTGAATTTCAGGGAATGATTTTAAGTTGTTTAAATTTATTCAAATCAGGACTAGAAGTACCACGTTAGTAAGCTACTATAAGAAGCAGCTATTGATGTAAGATAAAAGATATGGCAGTTCCCCCTTAGGTTATGTGACTAAGAGATTACCGCAGATGTTTATAGTATGATATGATTTTGTATCATATAGAAAGTTTGGGGTTAGATATTTTATTTTTTGTTTAAGACAGATGAATTCCCTAAGTGTGATCTATGCACATAGTTTAGAAAAAAAAGGATAGTATGCGACCATAGAATAGGGTTGGATGATGAGGGAAATTAGAAATAGCCTTATGCTTCACTTTAGTTATTCAAAGCAGAACATGAACACAGGACGCTAGCAGGTAGTTAGTAAAAGAATAGTTAGTATGTTTGAGTTGATACAGTGAATTAGCAAATTTCAGCAGAGCTACTAGAGATACAATTTGATTTACTTAGCCAGGTTAACTCTAGTGAGTGGATGACAGTTTGAAATACCGAATTTATGTTAGAACCCAGAGGTTTAAGTTAAACCCGAAGTACAGTGGCAGTGGGAAAAAAATCAGCTAGCAGTGAGAGCACAAACTATAGAAGAATAGCCTTTAAGAATTATCGAAAATGGGTCTCCCAACGGTTGACAATGTGAGCAGA
>NW_017684332.1:0-7658 GCF_001879085.1 Nicotiana attenuata
TCAAGGCAATTTAGTCACAAGAATTCATGAAATAGGCCATCTTGGCCTAACACCTGTGAAGCAAACAAAATTCACAAATAGTCCATATAAGAAATCTTTTCATCTTATAACCATAGTATTAGTTCATCCATCTATCACCATTAACTAACAATTTATTCCACCATCATTCCTAACAAATTTATAACTTCCAACAACATATGTATAATCACCCATTCATACACAACCAACAATTTATATCAAATAATCACCCTTTCAATCTCTACAATAATTATGTATTTATATTGGGAACTTATGGCTTCCCATCACTACACCAAGAGTTCCAACACTTACTTCATACTCATATTCCCATAATATATCCATATATGTAAGTCTAAGGGTAAAAGATTACCTCTTGTAGGCCAAATCTTGAAAGACAACTTTTGCGATGTTCTTGAGATTTTGAGGAAATCCTATGGTTCCATTGCACAAGCTAAACTGCCAGGACTGAATCCGTCTACCCGAACCAAGCTAAGCAAGCTGTCAGAACTCAAGAGCCTTGCTGCACAATACCTGTAAAAGCCCATTACCTNACCACGAAAACACACTTAAAAACTCACCTTAGGTGTGTGATTGGATACCTTGGTCGGATTGGGGATGGAGAGGATGCCCTAGGCTTGAGGAATGACTTAAATCCTCTCATTTCCCGTCCTTAGGTGTATTTAGAGGTCTGCTACTAGAGCGCCCGCGCTATGGCCGCGCTAAGGCCGCGCTAAGGAGGCAGAATACTTCCCAATATGCACGGCCGCGCTAAGGCCACGCTTCGACACCTGCCTAGTAAAATGGTCGTAACATTCTGTATATACCTCCAAATAACAAACAGTTTCGTGCGTTGGAAACTAGACTCAAAGAGCTTTAATTTGATAGGTTGTGCATCCCACAACTCCTTATATACACGTAGATATGCTCGTCCTAAGTGAGGTCTTGTGCGTATTCATTTGAAATCTTGGACCTCACATCACTTATTACATGACTCATACACTTATTCACCACACCCAAATCATTTGCATCATTTTAAAGCACATAAATATTACAATTAGTCTACCTGGTATCCCGAAATCCTATATCGCCTACAAAAATTTTTTTCCGCGGCCTTACACACAAGATCTCAAAAATAACAAAATAATGGTGAATAGCTCAATTAGAACGATATCTCAACAATTAACAACTTTGTCTCAAGTGATAACGACCTTTACAACTTCAACACCAATGGCTAAACAAGAGAGATTCCATGAATTAACAACTTCAAGTACTCCACAATTTAAAAAGTAACAAGACAATAATGAATGCAATAATTTCAACTAAAGCATATATGAGCAAAATAACAAGTAAGAGGTGGAACAAGTGTTAACAATGTCAACTAAAGCATATGAGGGTAGATTAACAATGAAAGATATAACATGTGAAAATTTGATTAAAGACATGAAAAAAGTCTAAATAGCCTAAACCGGTCAAATACCACACATAGCCTATATGCCCACTCGTCACCTTGCGTACACGACTTTCACATACCACAAATACAAGAAATAACTTCAATCCTAAGGGGTAATTCCCCAACACAATGTTACGCAAGATACCTCAAACAAGCTAAGTAAATCCACTAGTAGGCCTTTTCCGCAAATAGTCAACTCCGAACAGTTCGAATCTAGCCAAAATATCTTTATACCATAGATAACTATTCGGATAATGAAGTTGCAATTTTTAAAAAAGTTCAAAAAGTCAACCCCAAGCTCGCGTCTTAGGACTTGACCATATTTACAAAATCCAAACACCCATTCAATAACGAGTCCAACCATACTAAAATTATCCAGTTCCGACCTCACATCGACCTCCAAATCCTCAATTTATGCATAGGAAGTTTTCACAAAATTCACAAATTTTTCCAACCCAAAACGCTAATTAAATGACAAAAACAATGATAGAATTAAGTATAATAATCAAATCCGAGTCAAAAACACTTACCCCGATCAAATCCTTGAAAATCCCTTCCAAAATCGCCCAAAACCGAGCTCTCTAACTCCAAAGATGAAAAAGGTAACAAAACCCTCAATTTGCCCCTTTTTTGCTCAGTAATTTCGCATTTGCGGACCAACAGCCTCTTCTGCGGCTCCGCACTTACAGAAAATCCATCGCGGGTGCAACTTCTTATTAAGCCAGGAAATTATGCTTCTGCAGACCTTGGAGCGCATATGCAGTTGCGCTTCTGCATAACCAAGCCGCTTCTGCGCGTCACTTCTGCGGAGAAATGACCGCACCTGCGGTCACTGCTCACTCACCCCAAAATCACTTTTACGGCTCAGGTCGCTTATGCGGTGCTGCACCTGCGGCCCAAAGTGCATAGCTGTGATTGCTAAAGAACCTTAGCCGGCATAAATTCTTCCAAGTCCAAAATGGTTCCGAATTCAATCCGAATCACATTCGGGGCCACTGGGACTCTGTCCAAACATACCATCAAGTCCCAAATCACATAACGGACCAACTCGTACATCAAACAACATCAAATCTACGAATCACAACCCAATTAAAACCTATTGAATCCATGAACATTCAACTTCAAAACTTACACCGATTCATAACAAACCAACTTCGATTGACCTCAAATTTTGTACACAAGTTGTAAATGAGACAACAGACCTATTCCAACTTCTAATATCGGAATCTGACCCAAATATAAATAAAGTCAACTCTCGGTGAAACTTCTCATCCTTCCAAACCTTCAACTTTCTAACATTCGCCAATTCAAGTCAAAATCACCTACGGACCTCCAAATCATTACCGGATATAGGCCTAAGTCCAAAATTACCATACGAAGCTATTGGAACCATCAAAACTCCTTTCCGGAGTCGTCTACACAAAAGTCAAACTTTGGTCATTTCTTTCAACTTAAGCTTCCAACTTTGGGACTAAGTGTTCCAATTCACTCTGAAACTTACACGAAACCAAACTAATCACCCCCTCCTCCCTCCGCGAGTCACATAACCATAATATAACATAGAAGAGGCAACTAATAGGGGAACGAGGCTAAAATATTAAAAACGACCATCCAGGTCGTTACATCCTCCCCTTCTTAAGACAAAAGTTCTTCCTGGAACGAGTATAGAGACATACCTGAAGTGATGAAAAGATGAGGATAACTACTACTCATATCATGCTTGGTCTCCCAAGCCTCCTCACGGACTGTTTAACCCCTCCACTAAACCTTCATTGAAGCAATGTTCTTTGACCTCAACTTTCGGACCTGCTTGTCCAAGATGGACACATGCTCCTCAACATAAGTCAAATCCTTGTCCAATTGGACTTAGCTGAAATCTAATACATGGGATGGATCACCCTGATACTTTTTGAGGATGGATGATAACTACAGATAAGGTAGGTGGCAACGCAAGCTTGTAAGCCAGCCCCCACCCTTTCGAGGATCTCAAAAGGACTAACATACCTCGGGTCAACTTGCCCTTCTTCCCGAACCTCATCGCACCTTTCATGGGTGAAACCCGAAGCAGAACCCTCTCTCCAACCATAAATGCTACATCAAAAACTCTACGACCGACATAACTCTTCTGTCTAGACCAGGTTGCACGAAGTTGATCTTGAATCAACTTGACTTTCTTCAAGGCATCTTGAACCAAATATGTGCTCAATAATCTTGCCTCACCCAGCTCAGACCAACCAACTGGAGAACGACATTGCCTCCCATATAGGGCCTCGTAAAGAGCCATATGAGTACTTGATTGGTAGTTGTTCTTGTAGGCAAACTCTGCAAGTGCAAGAATCGATCCCAAGAACCCCCGAAATCCATAACACAGGCACGACGCATATCCTCTAATCTCTAAATGGTGCGCTTGGACTGCCTATCCGTCTGTGGGTGAAACATTATACTCAACTCAACTCGTGTGCCTAACTCAGTCTCACGGCTCTCCAGAAGAGCGATGTAAACTATGTGCCCCTGTTAGACATAATGGATACCGTCATGACATGAAGTTAGACAATCTCTCAATTATAGATCTGAGCTAGTTGCTCTGAAGAATAGGTAGTCACCACCGGAATAAAATGAGTTGACTTGGTCAACTTATCCACAATCACCCATACAACGTCAAATTTCTTTTGCGTCTGTGGGAGCTCAACCAAGAAATCTATGGCAATACGCTCCCATTTCCGCTAAGGAACCTCAAGTCTCTAAATCATACCACTTTGCCTTTGATGCTCATACTTCACTTGCTGACAATTTAGGCACCGAGCCACATACTCTACTATATCTTTCTTCATTCTCCTCCACCAATAGTGTTGTCTCAAATCTTGATACATCTTAGCAGCACTCAGATGAATGGAGTACCATAAATTTTGGGCCTCCTGAAGGATCAGCTCACGTAGTCCATCTACATTGGCCACACATAACCAGCCCTACATCTGCAACACACGGTCATCTCCGATGGAAACCTCCTTGGCATCGTCGTGCTGCACCGTGTCCATAAGGACAAGCAAATAGGGGTCGTCATACTGACGCTCTCTGATGCGATCACATAAAGAAGATGGAGAAACCAAGCAAGTAAGAACTCAGCTGGGCTCCGAAACATCCAATCTAACAAACTGGTTGGCCAAGTCCTGAACATCTATGGTTAGTGGCCTCTCCGCCACTGATAGATATGCCAAACTATTCATACTGTCCGCCTTTCGACTCAAGGCATCAACCACCGCATTGGCCTTCCCGGGATGATATAGAATAGTGATATCGTAGTCTTTAAGAAACTCTAACCATCTCCGTTGCCGCAAGTTAAGATCTTACTGTTTGAAAAAATGCTGGAAACTCCAGTTGTTGGTATAGACCTCACAAGGAACACCATACACGTTGTACCTCCAAATCTTCAAAGCATGAACAATAGCTGCCAATTCCAAGTCGTGGACACGATAATTCTTCTCCGAAGACTTCAACTACCGAGATGCATATGCAATCACTCTACCGTCTTGCATAAACACCGTGCCAAGGCCAACACAGGACGCATCACAATACACAATGCAAGATCCTGAACCTGTAGGCAATACCAACATTGAGGCTATAGTCAAAGTAGTCTTGAGCTTTTGAAAGCTCACCTCACACTCCTCGGACCATCTGAAAGGAGCACCCTTCTGGGTCAATATGGTCATAAGTGCAACAAAGCATGAGAAACCCTATACCAAACAACGATAATATCTGGCCAAACCAAGAAAATTCTGAATCTCATGAGAAACCCTTTTAGGCTAACTCTGCACTACTCCAATCTTCTTCAGATCTACCTTGATCCCCTCACTCGACACTACATGACCCAAAAACTCCACCAAATCAAGCCAGAATTCACACTTCGAGAATTTTGCATACAACTTCTTTTGCCTCAAGGTCTGGAGCATGATCTTCAGATGTTGCTCATGATCTTCCTGACAACGGGAGTACACCAAGACGTCGTCAATAAAAAAAATGATGAATGAATCTAGTTATGGTTGGAATTCACTGTTCACCAGGTGCATAGATATTGTTGGGGCGCTGGTCAGCCCAAATGACATCACAAGGAACTCATAGTGACCATACCGAGTCCTGAAAGCGTCTTCAGAATATCCAGATTGCGGATCTTATGCAGAAGTTACCCTGACTACAATTCAATCTTCGAGAACACTCTAGCACCCTGTAGCTGATCAAATAAGTCATCAATGTGCGGTAATAGGTACTTGTTCTTCACTGTAAACTTGTTCAACTGTCTATAGTTAATACACGTCTGCTTAGAACCATCCTTCTTGCAACTGCTACTTTAACTCCTTCAACTCTGCTGGTCCCATACGTTATGGTGGAATAAAAATGGGCTGAGTGCCCGGCAACAAGTCAATACCAAAATCGATATCTTTGTCGGGTGGCATACCTCGAAGATCTGCTGCAAACACATATGGAGAGTCTCTCACTACCAGAATTGACTCAAGGATATGAGTATCAACATTGACATATCTCACGAAGGCTAGATATTCATCACACCCCTTATCAACCACCTGAGACCTCGGAATAGCCAGAGTACCTCTAGAAGCTGGAAGTGCTGAATAGACTAGGTGACTGACATAGCCTCTACCATGACTGGCTGTAACTGTGGCATAGGTACCACTATATTTGCAAGAATCTCGAGGCCTCTTAGCCTCCTTGTCCTCTCTTTAGTTGGCCATGTTGAATTTAATACCATAGTTGAGCCCCTTGATGAATCGAAGAACTCGCTATATGATTATAGAAACCCAGGCAGGTGCATGTCTGGACAACTCATTGAATCTGACAACATACCCTAACACTGTCATAGTACCCTGGCGTAGCTACTCAAACTCCATACGCCATGAATTCCGAAAGCTCTGGGAATAAACTCTCTCAAGAACATCTATGAAAACCGAGTCCATGTGAGTGAAGCTGCATTGGATATGCTACCCTTATCGTAATCCCGCCAACACTAAATGATGCTCCTGACAACTGAAATGTAGTAAAAGCAACCCCGTTTGTCTCCACGATACCCATAATATGGAGAATACAATGGCAATTCTCTTGAATACCAAGTGCATCCTCTCTAGCTTGGCTGCTGAAAGTAAGAGGATGATACTTCATGAACCCCACAATTCTAAGCTACTCCTCTTTAGATACTAGTGCCCCTAACCTTGGGCTGAATTAGAACAACAAGTTGCACCGGCATAACCTCTAGGACCTGATCAATATGGACCTGGTGCTCTAGAGTACAGGCCATAGGAGTCTGACCTCCTCCCCCAGCCTGAGATGTGGCTGGTTGATCGGGTCCAACCCTACTCCACTATAGAGTGGAAAGAGCGGTCGATGCAGCTTTATTACCCGAGAAGGTCGGGATCGAATCCACAGGGAGCTAGAATATGTTGGTATTGGGTTCCTATCTAAACTAGCAATGCGCGATGATTGTTTACACTTCCAAACATGCTTTGATTTTACTACTATTCTAAATTTCATACTAATGATGCAGGAAATTTGACTATGATATTTTTTGTAGGGTTTTCTTGATTGGTAATGAGGCACTAGGGAAGTGACTTACTCCTAGGTGAGTATCTAACGAGATCTAATACTTAGGGCAATTTGTTATAGATGGGATCGTGATATAGACAATGCACGAAACTACTCATTCTATACCTCTCGGTAGTTTGAGTGACTATGCCCTAATTGGCTTTCTCAAGTCCAATTGGGTGTTCAAATTTGTGCAAGCAAAATTGGCTCAAGTCGATTATTACTATCTCTAGGTTTAACCCTTTAATTGGGGCTATCAATCTCTTGAATGAGATAGAATGCACCCCAATTTCTTGTTCGCCTGAATTTCCTAGACTTGGACTCTCTTTCTCAAGAAGAGCCTAAGTCAAAAAGGCACAAATTAGTGTTGGCAACCACCAATTCAACATTAAAAGCACAAAACTGGCCAAATATCATTCACCCATAAACATCTAAGCCCTAAAATAAGAGACCCAATTTAATACCCACACTAGCATTTAGACACAACCCTAGCTAATGGGTTTAGCTACTCATAATTGAAGAAGAAATCATAGATTGAGATGAAGAATAACCCATAAATGTAATTACAAGTTAAGATTCTAAGATTAATTGCTAAACAAGCTAC
>NW_017684333.1:0-7656 GCF_001879085.1 Nicotiana attenuata
AGAGCCACTCTCATCCGCTCCACCTGATGTTGCTGGCATTGTCGCTGTGGTGCCTTTGTCAGGTCGGACCTTGAGACCATTTCGTACTAGCCCATCCACCTGGAGATTCTCGGGCACCCGAGCTTGCCTGCAAAGCTGAGTCACTAGAGAGGGGAAAAAGAACCCATACCTTCTCACTGGGCAGCGAACGAACATCTCTTCGTGCATTACTTTGGCTATATCGAAGTCAAGACCCTTCATGAAACACCAAATCAAGGCGGCTCGTGGTGCATTTACCTCCGTGGTGTTTTTGGACGGAATGAGACGGTTGTTAACCACATACAACCAGCTCTTCGCCTCAGGGGATAAAACTAAGGAGTAAAACTTCTCACCGTATTGCATCCATTCCACCTCTTTTCCGGGTGCGCAAATTGCATCGAAGAATCTCTCCCACTTCGCGTCAGTTGGGTGCCATCCGTACTCATAGAAGTCATCATGCTCAGGCACAGGAGGGGGCAAATGGTATGCCATCCGTATCGCCTCAACAGATGCATTTACCGCCTTGCGGTGCACTGTGACCATACTATTGTCATGCTCAGGCAGATTAGCGTAAAACTCTCGCACAACCATTGCATTGGTCTCCCCTGGCTCGTTTATGAAGGTCTGCAGCCCCCGCCTTAACAACTCCGTGTACATGTGAGGGCATTTATGCTGGAGGGAATTCATATCAATCCCCCTCCTTGGAATCGGCCGTTTAGTGGCCTTCTTCGTAAAGCGGCCTTGAGCTGCTGCTGAGACAAATTTGCTACTGTCAAAGAGGCGTGCAGGGGCTGCCCTTGTGTCCTATGTGCTCTAGCTTGGCTACTAGTGGATGGACTTGTGGCTTGGCGTTTTCGGGATGGTGCCATGACACCTGAAAATTGGGACACATTAGCACAGCTCAAATAAAATTGTGACGCACTGCGGTTACTCAGACTTCACCAGCGTGAGTGGTCACAACTACATAGTAATGGTCATTAAGGCCTTTCCACAAACACCTTGTGGGCATTAGGCCTTCACAACCCTTTTTGATTATTCTAGAACATGAATCCACCCCACAATCTCAACAATAGCACAAATCAAGTACCACCCACCCCACACTTATCACCCACCAACACCACAACATAGTCTTCCAAATCCTCCACATAAAAAAAAACAAAGAACAACTACAACACAACACATTGGAACACAACCAAAAATCTAAAAAGAAAAAAAATTTAAGAAGAGAAAAAGAGAAGAGATTGCACTAGGGCTCATACCTGTGGTGTGGATGGTGATAAGTAGAGAGAAGACGTGTGTGTGAGCCTGGTGGGAGGGATGAACTCGTGAGATTCGGGGAGGAAAGAGGGACTAGTGAGGGTTGGGAGATGGGGGAGTAGTGAGAGTTGGGAAGGAGAAGAAAGTGAAACGCGGGGAGGGTTTGTAATTGGGGGGATTTAAGTTAGGCTAAAGAGTTAAAAGGAAAAATAAAAATAAAAAAAAACTTTAAAACGACCCCCATCCAGTGATTTCTGGGATGGGACTAGCGCGAACACTAGCGCGATCGCGCTAACTTCGCGCTAGTCCAGGCAGAATGTTCCGCTTTTAGCGCGAACACTAGCGCGAAGTTCGCGCTACTTCGCGCTAGTTTATGCATCTTAGGCAGAATGTCGCCCAGTTAGCGCAAAGTTCGCGCTCCTGGGCAACATGTTTTTGCACTTTTTAACCTGTATTTACCCTGGTCGATGGTCTTTTCGCCTGCCCTTTGTCACTTGCATTGGTTAGCATGCTACAAAATGTACAAATAACACTACAACTATTGTTGGGTTGCCTCCCAACCAGTGCCTTAGTTATTGTCGGGGCACGACAGTTACAACAATTCAATGGGTTGCCTCCCATCCAACGCATGATTTAACGTCGCGACACGACTCAACACGTTGTCAAGCATCTGACAGGTCCATCGAGGTCTTGTGACGTGCAACGTCACCACCCCAATAATGTTTTATCCGCTGTCCATTTACCAAGAAGGTACCACTGGAGCTCATAACCCGCAACTCCACAGCTCCATGAGGCTTCACACTTACCACAACGAAAGGGCCTGACCAACGAGACTTTAGCTTTCCAGGAAAAAGCTTCAACCTCGAATTAAATAAAAGAACTTCTTGCCCCGGCTCAAACTCTCGATGTTGGATGTGCTTGTCATGCCATCTTTTAGTCTTCTCTTTATACAACTTGGCATTTTCATAGGCGTGCAGTCGGAACTCATCAAGCTCGTTGAGTTGCAGCAACCTCTTCTCTCCAGCTAAAACCATATCAATGTTCAGCTTTTTAATTGCCTAATAGGCTTTGTGTTCAAGCTCGACGGGCAAGTGGCATGCCTTCCCATAAACTAATTTATACGGAGAAGTACTTATGGGAGTTTTGTATGCAGTTCGATATGCCCATAATGCGTCGTCGAGCTTTCCAGCCCAGTCTTTTCTATTTCAATTCACTGTTTTCTCCAGAATCTGCTTCACCTCTCTGTTTGACACTTCCACTTGACCACTCGTTTGGGGGTAATAGGCAGTGGAAACCTTGTGCTTGACTCCGTACTTTGCAAGAACATTATTCAGCAATTTGTTGCAGAAGTGCATCCCTCCATCACTGATCAACACTCTTGGAGTTCCAAAGCGTGTGAAAATGTGCTTCTTGACAATGCTTACCACAACCTTTGCATCATTAGTGGGAAGAGCAATGGCCTCCACCCACTTGGAAACATAGTCGACTGCCACCAAGATGTACCTATGACCATTAGAGTGTGGAAACAGTCCCATGAAGTCAATCCCCCACACATCAAAAAGCTCCACTACCAGAATGTTTTGCAGCGGCATCTCGTGCTTCTTGGTGATCGTTCCGGTTCTTTGGCACCTGTCACACATTTTAACTAAGGCATGTGCATCCTTAAACAATTTTGGCCAATAGAAACCTGACTGTAGAACTTTCTGGGCGGGTCCTATCACCACCATGATGACCTCCGTATGGTGAGGCGTGACAGTCATGAAGTATGGCATTCATCTCCTCCTTAGGAACACATCTTCGCACCAACTGATCTGCACAGAGCCTGTATAAGAATGGCTCATGCCACATGTAGAGCCTCACATCATGCAGGAACCTTCTTCTATTATCGGGTGTCAATTCTGGTGGTGTCACCCCACTTGCAATAAAATTCACATAATCTGCATACCACGGGGCTGTGCTTGAGGTAATCGCCAATAACTGCTCATCAGGGAAAGTTTCTTTGATTACACCCCCTTCAGCTACATGGTTCCGATTTTCTAATCTGGACAAGTGATCAGCCACTTGATTCTCTGTTCCTTTGCGATCTCGGATCTCTAAGTCAAACTCTTGCAAGAGGAGGACCCACCAAATTAGTCTCGGCTTGGCGTCTTTCTTCTCAAACAGGTATCTGATAGCTGAATGATCTGTGTAGACGATGACTTTGGTCCCCACTAGATAAGACCTGAACTTGTCAAACGCCCACACCACTGCAAGCAACTCTTTTTCAGTAACTGTGTAATTCAACTGGGCTCGATTCAGAGTTTTGCTCGCATAATAGATGGAGTGAAAGATTTTGTTTCTCCTTTGCCCCAACACAGCTCCAATAGCTATGTCACTCGCATCACACATCAACTCAAAGGGTTGCTCCCAATCCGGGGCAATGATAATTGGTGCAGTCACTAGCTTTCCCTTCAGCTCCTCAAATGCTTTCAGACAGACATCATCAAACTTGAAGGGAACATCTTTCTCGAGCAACCTGCACAAGGGAGAGGAAATTTTCGAAAAATCTTTAATGAAACGACGATAAAAACCTGCATGGCCCAAGAAACTGCGAATGCCTTTGACAGATGTTGGTGGAGGCAATTTTTCAATCGCTTCCACCTTTTCCTTGTCCACCTGCAAACCATTTTTAGACACCTTGTGCCCCAAAACTATACCTTCACGTACCATGAAATGGCACTTTTCCCAGTTTAGTACTAAGTTAGTTTCTTCACACCTAGCAAGCACTTTATCGAGATTCATCAAGCAGTTATCAAAAGAACATCCAAACACAGAAAAATCATCCATGAATACTTCCACAAACCTCTCGACCATGTCAGTAAAAATAGCCATCATACACCTTTGAAAAGTCGCAGGTGCATTACAAAGACCAAAGGGCATTCTCTTGAACGCATACGTGCCATAGGGGCATGTAAATGTGGTCTTCTCTTGGTCCTCTGGGGCTATAGAAATCTGATTATACCCCGAGTAACCATCTAAGAAGCAGTAATACTCCTGGCCAGCTAATCTATCAAGCATTTGGTCAATAAAGGGGAGGGGGAAGTGGTCCTTCCGGGTGGCATTGTTCAATTTTCTATAAGCAATACAAATCCTCCACCCAGTGACAGTTCTTGTGGGGATCAAATCATTATTTTCATTAACCACCACAGTCATCCCCCCTTTCTTGGGTACACATTGAACGAGCTTACCCATTTGCTGTCTGAGATAGGAAATACAATACCTGCATCAAGCCACTTAATCACTTCTTTTCTTACCACCTCTTTCATGATTAGATTTAGTCGGCGTTGTTGCTCTACACTGGGCTTGTGTCCATCCTCCATGAGGATTTTGTGCATGCAAAAGGCTGGACTAATGCCCTTAATGTCAGACAGGTCCACCCATTGCTCGCTTGTGCTCACGTAGCACTATCAACAGCTTCTCTTCCTGCAATTTAGACAGGTCAGAAGAAACAATAACAGGCAAAGTATCAGAGTCACCCAAATAAGCATATTGAAGGTAGGTGGGAGAGGTTTAAGATCCAGTTTTGGGGCTTCCTCAATGGACGGCTTTAGAGGAGGTCCTTCTGGCCTATTAAAAGGCTCAAAGGGGTGTACCCCTTGCATGTACGCACAAGATGCATCTAAGATGTGCATCATCTCCTCAACCTCATCATCACTCCCCAGGCTATCAAACAACATAAGTGCTTTCTCTAGAGAATCATCTAGATATACACTCGGGCCAAGAATTTGCTCATCAGCCTCAACAACAGATATCATTGAGAGCTCCTCATAGTGGCGGGGAAGTTGGATTGCTTTGTACACATTAAAAACTGCTTCCTCATCATCTACCCTCAAGATCATTTTCCCCTCTCACTTTGATAATTGCATCACCAGTAGCCAAGAGGGGTCGCCCCAATATGATTGGAACCAGTTCATCAGCCTCATAATCCAGGATAATGAAGTTAGCTGGCTGCAACATCACAGTAGTTGGCCTTGGAGCTCCCAGGCCCAATTGCTTGAACAAAGATAAGGGCATCAGATTTATGCTCGCCCCCAAATCACAAAGAGCACGACCCACATCAATATTACCAATTCGCACAAGGATGGTAAAGCTGCCAGGATCCTTAAGATTTTGAGGGAGCTTATTTTGGACCCTTGAAGTGCACTCCTCAGTAAGTGCAACTGTCTCAAATTCAGTCAATCTTCTCTTGTGAGCCACTATATCTTTTATGTACTTAGCATACTTAGGAATTTCACGAAGCACATCAACAAGTGGAATATTAAATTAAACCTAGCTCAACATAGAGAGAAATTTGCTGAACATGCGATCATCATTCTTTTTCTGCAATCTCTGGGGGAAAGGGGTGGTGGCCTTGGCGCCCCCACTAGCTCTGGAATTCAGCAGCATTCTTTGGCTCGTGTGTCACTTTAGGGATCAACTCCCCCTCAGGTATGTCTTATCTTTTCTCTTCTTTGGCACTTCCTCTAGCTCCCTCCCATTTCTAAGTGTAACTGCATTCACTTGAGGGTTCTTCTCTGTATCACTTGGAAGAGCACCTGCAAGTCTAGTGTTTTGATTTGTTGCTAACTGCCCCATCTGCCTCTCAAGATTTCTGAAATCAGTCCTAAGCTGCTAATTGTCAATCAACAACTTCTTTAGCAAATCATTGGTACTTTCTTCCATTTGTTGGGGTGGCCTTTGAGGCTGATTGAAACCCCCTTAGGGTCTATGCTGATTCCGATTTTGCTGATTTCCACCCCATGAGAAGTTGGGATGATTCCTCCAATTTGGATTGTAAGAATTTCCGTATTGTGCATGCTGATTCGGTGGACCTCTGTTCTGTTGCCCCACATAATAGATAGATTCTGGATTTGTGGGGCACATGTCACTCATATGATTGTCACCACATAATCCGCAACAAATAGCCATTTGGTGCACAGGTTGCATTGTTTGTGGTTGCTGCATTGTCATCCTATTCATCTGATTGGCCAGCTTTGCAATTTCGGCTCTCACGGCTGACAGTCGTCGAGCTCAAGTAATCCAGCTAATTTTTGCTTAATTGCCTTCCGTGAATCCCCCTCACCTTGCCAATTATTATCATTAGCCATGAAGTTATTCAGTAAGAGCTGAATTTCACTGTACGGTCTGGCCATGCAACTACCCCCACAAGCTGAATCAAGATTCATCTTTGATGCATCATCTAACCCATCTACAAAAGTGTGACCCAATACCTCGTCCGTCTGACTATAATGTGGACAGTCTCTGAGCATCTTCTTGTACCTTTCCCATGCTTGACGAAGTGTCTCGCCAGCTCGTTGTTCGAACCCAAGAATTTGACTCCTCAATATCTTTGTTTTCTTAGTGGGGAAAAACTTGATTAAGAATTTCCGTGCCAGATCATCCCAAGTGCGGATTGAATTCGCTGGCTCCTTATTCAACCACTCCTTAGCTTCCCCGATCAGTGAAAAGGGGAAAAGTGTCAGCCTGACATAGTCCTTGGAAACGTTCGGATAATTGTAAGTATTCGTAATTTCCAAGAAATTCTGAGTGTGCCTCTGCGGGTCTTCATAAGGTAAACCCAGAAATAGCCCTGTGGATTGGATCAGCTGCACCATGTATTGTTTGAGTTCAAAGTGCCCAGTGATATCAGGCTTCACAATAGCCTGCGTCATATTAGCTAGACTGGGCCTTGCAGCTTCAATAACCGCGCGTTCCTCATTACCTGCCATCTCAATTGGTTGTGGTTGAACTACGATGTTCAACTCTCTTTCAATCCTAGTTCTAGCGTCCACCTCCCTCCTCACTCTGTGAAGTGTTCGTTCAATTTCGGGATCAAGAGGAAGGAGATTGTTTGCGCTTCTACTTCTTCGCATCCAAGAAAAGATCCTGTATTAGCACAAACAAATTGAACTGAAAATTAAAACTTGAATAAATAAATAATAAAATCTCAACTCAGTCAAGTAGCTAATTTCTAAGTCCCCGGCAACGGCTCCAAAAAGTTGTTGCGATCAAAACACTCACGCAAGTGCACGTGATCGTCAAGTAATAAAGTAGTGAGTAGAGTATCGTTCCCACGAAGACTTGTGATTAACTGTTGACTGATTCAAACTCAATTAACTTATCTATCCAAGAGGTTTTTCACAAAGTGGAGATGTAACTAATTTACTACCTATACTATCAAGCAATAATTTAACTAGAACAATTAACCAAACAACCAGCAATTTCGAGTAACAAACAGTAGGAGAGGATATTCCAGGGTCACAGGCTAGCTGACAATCGTGTTGTGTTCTTGGCTTAAAATGACTAATTGATTTATCTGGATTGTTGATTGACAGGGTTAAATATTACTCATAAGAATCTGTC
>NW_017684334.1:0-2592 GCF_001879085.1 Nicotiana attenuata
GTGAATAGCAGAAATATGCTGACAAAAAGCCTATTAACGGTACAATATAAACGGTAACATCCCTCCTTTCTCCAATAATATAATTAGACCCTCCTCCCTCTTACCAGCCCTAATTCTTCACCATTCCTTCAAAATCCAGCCTTATTTCTTCACCCTTTTCTTTATTTTGTTTAAAATTTCTATTCTTCTCTCCAAATTGTGTTTGAATCTTGGCTTAATAAGCTCTCTATTATGTCTCTCAAAGCAAGAGTCGATTCATGTCGGTGTGGTCATGAATGTCAATTGAGAACTTCATGGACTCCATCTAATCCTGGAAGGAGGTTCTATGGATGCAAAATTGAAAAGGTAAGTGATAATCAACTACAATTAATTACTTTTTAGTCCTGTTATTTTTTGGGCTAATTTTAGTTTGAATGAATTTTTTTGAAGGACAAAGGTGGATGTAATTATTTTAAGTGGGTTGATGACGAGTTCCCTAGCCAAGCCAATAGGGTTATTTGGGGGTTACTAAACAGGGTCAAAGCTTTTGAAGAAGAAAGGGCTCGAGCAAGAACAAGGTGGAAGAAATTGGCTTCTATTACAGTCTTGATGCTGATTATTTGGGTTTGCTATTGTGTCGTTAGTCATTGAAGTTGCTGTAATTTTGCTGGTTGTTGAAGTATTTTGTAGGCAGTTTGTAGTGGCGGTAGATTTATTTTGGGTGTATCGAGTTTGTTTGGATGTAATTGTGGCCTGTGGCCTTACTTCAATGACATTTTTATGCAATTGGTTCCAAACAACAATTACATTTTTATGTTTGTTTCTTACCATTGTTGTCCTTAGAGGCAATTTGGGTGCTGGAAAATTTGGTACACCTGGTCAAGATTTGAAGGAAATTCGAGACACATTTAGCTATGTAAAAAAAATTTCTGTAGTTTTGATTGTATTGGAAATTTTTTATGCAATTGTTGTATTGGTTCAATTTATCCGGAGCCTTCCTCCCCAACTGAATGCATATAAAACTGCATTTAAATTGCATTAAATAGAATGCTACCAACACATTTAAATTGCATTTCAACTAGAGTGTTTTCAACAATTCCAAACAACTAGTTTTCAAGCTAAAGTGTTTTCAACAATTCCAAACAACATTCCAGCTAAACTGACCCAAAAAGACAAAATAATCAATCCAAGTTTGGATACTTAGCAAAATACATGAACTGAAATCCAAAATAGCACAATCCTAACACAACTATAACACAACTATGGCGCTGGAGTGGTTGGACTTGCAACTGAAGAGGTAGTTGCTGAAGTTCCAATTTGGCCTCTCTTTTTTGCACCTAGTTGTTGTAGCTGGGAAGTAGTTATAGCATTTCTGCCTTTAAACTTAAGGCCAGAAGGTTTAAATCCAAGATCGATATTGACTGCACTGGTATCCTTTACAACCTTGGTCCCATATGATACAACTCTTTCACCCGAACTACCTGGCTAAAATTGACATAAAAGGCACATAGTTCAGTTTTAACAAATGGTAGTAATAACAAAATGAAGTTGTGAATAGACAGTCCTTACATTAATGATAGTCATTCCAGTTGTAGGGTTGGTGTAACATCCAAAACCAACATTTCTTGACCTCTTATGTCCATCAGACGGTGTTGCAGATTCAGCACATCTTCCTCTTGTTCTTTTAACCCCAACAGTAAGTTTTCTAGGAGCAGTTGGTGGAGGTGCATTTGGAAATTCACCCCTGCCAAAGCTAGTGTTGTTTCCCCTTCCTCTGCCACTGGTTGTGCTTGTATTAGCACTCTTTCCCCTTCCTCTGCCATGCCCCTATTAGCTGCTGTAGATTCTTGAGTTGTTTGACTTCCTTGGCTTTGTTGAGTTGCTTGAGTAGACTCTCCCATTCCACCCTAAAAATTCCAGAAAGTATCTATATAAGTTGGCATTTTAAGTGAATAAAAAGGTGAGAAATATTACAACATACCCTTGATTGGCATGTAGACTTGTTATGGCCTCCTTGATGACATTTAGAACATGTCATCTTAGCTCCTTGCTTAGAGAGCTTGCCATACTTCTTTTTATTAGGCTCATTCTTTGCCTTTCTTCTTTTCTTTTGGGGCCTGCCTGGCATTGGCTTTGGTGCAGGAGGCTCAATTACCATGTTATTAGTGTCAGGCCACATCTTCATGTTGGGGATTGGTTCAAGAAAGTATTGGTATGCCTTGAGAAAGGTCTCCTTTCTATACCAATGATCCACATAATTGTATGGTTCTTCTTCTTGGTGATAGATTGCACATATTGCATGCGCACAAGGGATCCCTCTTAACTGCCATGATCTACAAGTACATGTTCTTCTCCTCAAGTTCACTATGTATCTGTATTCATACTCATCAACCTCAAACCCATCAGTTCCAAACCACAAAACTTTGCATTTTCTAGACAACTCCTTATTTTCTTCTAGAATCACCCTTGCCATAGGACAAATGTCTGTAATCCAAGTCTCTGCAAACTGTATCATATCAACATGTCTCCTAACTACTTTATGTCTAATATCCTCTAACATGGTAATAATAGACTTGTGCCTAGGTGCTAATATCCAAGATTAAAGGTCTCACA
>NW_017684334.1:3828-7655 GCF_001879085.1 Nicotiana attenuata
TGAAGATATGCTTACCTGCTGATACTGACTCAACTCTCTCAATGTAGTAAGTAAAATAGCTGTCCGACCTTATAAGGCTCGGTATATATATAACTGCTCTGCCGTAGTAGGCTCGCTCATAGGCGCTCGGTCATACTCGGCTCTGTATCTCGGCCAACTGGGCTCGCTCATAGGCGCTCAGCCACAGTAGGCTCGGTATGTAACTTACCAGAGGTTGCCCAATAGGGGCCTGCCTATCGATTATAGCTCGATGGTAATAAAAATACTTTAATACTGTATATATAAACTCTCTGCTCTCCTCTTTGGAAGAAGGAAATACTCAATTGAATATGAAGTCCCGATAAGGAGAATATTGTAACTTACAAAACTAGGCAAATACATAACTTGCGAGACTAGCAAAATATACGTATATTCCGGGACATGAATTTTTCTTTATGCCTCGTTATCAAACTTGTGTAATTATGAGATCATGCAAAAATAAAGGAAGAGCTTAGCCTTAACATACCTAAGCCGATTCACTTGACAATCCCTCTAACATACGTTGATTGCGACAAAACATGTAACGGCGGATCGAAATAGGAAAAAATCCGTACGATATTCTTGAGAAAGATTGCACCGTGCTCTCTTAGAATCGAATTTTACGCTATTTTAGCAAGCCATCCGTTAGAAAGCCTAGATCTCTTATAAATGACATGCTTTAGTTGCTGCCCATAATTTCCTCTTAAATGACTAGCTCTCGGCTTATCTTTGATGTGTGTGCATGGAATGATACAGCAAATGGAGGTTCAAATAATCTTGTAAGTTTGTCATTTGAGTATATCCAAATACAAAAATGTCATGAAAGCAGGAACATTTATCACCCACTCAGTTGGTATATGGAAACCATTTTTCGTATGAAAAATATCAATATGTAACAATCTCTCATTTTTTTAAGATTTGTGGCCCCCACTTTTGGGATGACTTAGTCACAAATATCTCTTAAAATTTTACACCTTGCAATTCACTTTAAGAGTCATTGATTTGAATTGTGGGCTGCCACGTTACAATTTTATCCACCAAATTGTCCAATTGATTTGTTAATTTGTTAATCTCCCATTAATTAATAATTAATCAATTTTTCATATAAATAAAAATTATCTCAAATTACTTAAAATACTAGTCACTTTTATCACACTTTATATACCTTATAATCATGGTCATGTGGTACCTTGTATAGCACTAGTCCATAAATATGGGGTAATATAGCTTGGACCGCATTTTGTCTCAAAATGACAAATTTCGACGAACTCATTTCCTTCGATTTGCTTGCCCTTTCTCCTTCACAAATTTACTCATCACTTGTTTGAAATAGCATAATGCTTATAATCTCAAAATAATCTCATTCCCGAATTTACGTCGATTATCTTACGATGAAACTTTAACATACAAAAATGCGGGATATAACACGAATCCTGCCCAAGCGCTAATATAAAGCCTATAAGGCCAATCCACAATATTAAAAGACAATAATGCCTGCTGCGGCGTGCAGCTAGATCCACGATAACACTCACAACTCGGCTCTCAGTCCCACCTCAGTCATCAATCATTCAAGTCTCAAGGGCTCACAATATGGTACCACTCAGTCCAAACAATAATAACATGTGATGTAACAGTAAATGATAACAGAGACTAAGATATGATATTTAAATTAAGAATCATGACTGACTATATAATTACAGGTTAATTTGATAACGCAAAACAATAGAAATAAACTCATTAGGTCTCAACAGGATAAGCACATAGCCTAAACATGATTTCTAGCATGAATCAGAACTCAATTACTCTAACAAGTGGGGATTTCACGGATATAACAAGACTTGTTAGTAACTCAGTACAAAAATCAATACGGACCATGGTTAGCACGTTGCACGCCCATACCTCCGTCACCTAGCATATGTGTCATCCCAACACAACACAATTAACACATTTTTCAGGGATAATAACCCTCAATTCCAAGTTTAGAAATATTACTTACCTCAAAGTGTGCAACTTAATGCTCTAACAAACCCTTGCCACACGAATCAGCCTCCGAGCGACTTGAATCTAGCCAAAGCAACTTAATTCCATCTAATAGCTATAGGAAATTATTTCAGAAGATAAAGCTAATGATAAAATATATGAGTCCACCAAACTATATAGAGACCGGGTCCTATATAGGTTTCCACAGATAACGCTAATAAAATAGTAAGTAAATGGAACAGGGAACTTTTACGTGGAAAAATTCCTGCTCAAGGGGATAAAAAAATCACGACCTACACTGGTAGGTTTCAACTTCACTATAAGCAAACTTTAGATTACAACCTATTCAATCTAGGAATTAAACTTTTAATCCCTCACTAACTTGTAATACATCTATTACAAGCCACTTTGTAATACACCTATTACAAAGACTTCAACTCATGACTAACTCTAGTCACGACGCAAACACTAAAGGTTTATGGTTTACAAGGGGTTCCTAGATAAAGCTTCTAGATAAGCAAAGTAGGAATTACAATGAAGAACAATTACAAAGTTACAACTCAACTAAGGACATACAAGAGACTTGTTGTAGGAACTGGTCCGTAGTAGTGTTGTACTTTGTTCTTGATGCACTTGAGAATTGAATGCTTGATTGTCAGATGCTTGAATGCTCGAGTAAATTCTCAAGTGTTCAAGTGATGTTTTGTTGTAATGTTTATTGTTAATACAACATAGATGACATCACTTGAATGATGTAATCACTTGGTTGGTCAATGAGAAGTGACTGTTCTACTGTGCTGCACTGTTTGCGTGTACAGTGCAGGAGTTCACTTTCCAGCTGTAGAAAGTTGACTTCGTACTGCTGTCAGGGGAACCCAAGGGGATCAGGTCCCTGTGTTGATTCTTTACCTTTTGAAGTCATAGCAACTCACATTAGCTTGAGTCGTGTACCAAGTGTGTCAGGTTCCTTATCTGGTCTTTTAACAGTAAGTTTGTTAGATCATCAAAACATAAAGCTAAGGTACTGTAAACCCATCAATATGATATATACCTGATTGGTATCATAGAAGATTGAGGTTTTCTTTGAAGGAATCAACTAGACCTCTATGATACCCTGTTAGTATATGATATATACCATCCAGGTATCATAAAAGAGTGATTGTGCTTTTGAAAGAAATGAACCAGACTTCTATGGTACCTTATTAGTATATGATATATACCAGATTATTATAGAGGACTGAGTATTTTTCTACAATGAATGAACTGGACCTTCATCATACCCTAGCAGTATACAATATATACCATGTGGGTATCATAAAGAGCTAAGTGTGTTTCTAAAAGGAATGAACTAGACCTCTATGATACCCTGTGAGTATATAAGATATACCATGTGGGCATCATAGAGGAGAGGACTGAGTATTTTTCTTGAGTGAATGAACTAGACCTTTATGATACCCTAGTAGCATATAATATATAACATGTGGGTATCATAAAGAACTAAGTGTGTTTCTGGAAGGAATGAACCAGACCTCTATGATACCCTGTGAGTATATGAGATATACCATGTGGGTATCATAGAGGACTAATGAGTTTCTTTTGTGAAGAAAATAACAATCCTCTATGATACCAGTCATTATAAGATATATATATATACACACACACACCATGTTAGTATCATAGTATACTACAAAAAAATATTTTAACTGCTACTATTATATTATTTTTGGTATATTATATGCTTGAATTAGTTAAACTCTGATAATTAAATTAAGAAAAAAAATTAAAAAAGAAAATTAAAAAAAACGTAACTTAATATTAAGTTTATACTT
>NW_017684335.1:0-7653 GCF_001879085.1 Nicotiana attenuata
GGTGTAGTTTGGTATATGTGTGCAAATTTCAGGTCATTCGGAGGTGTTTTGGTCGGGTTTTTGATCGAATGCGTAATTCGGAAGTTTTTAAGAAACTTAGGCTTTAATTCGATGTGATTTGATGACTTTAGCGTTGTTTGATGTGGTTTGATGATGAGAACAAGTTTGAATGAGGTTTTAGGATGTATTGGTGTTTTTGGTTGAGGTCCCGGGGGCCTCGGGGTGAATTCGGGTGGTTAAACGGAGAATTCGGAGTTTGTTGCAGGTTTGAAGTTGCTGGTTCTGTCATTTCCGCATCTGCGGAAAAGGGACCGCATAAGCAGTTCCGCAGATGCGGCGTATTGATCGCAGAAGCGGTCCTTGAGGGACCAGGGCTTTCCGCAGAAGCGGACGAAGTTCCGCAAAAACGGTCACCGCAGAAGCGATTTTGGGATCGCAGAAGCGGTCCTGGGCGACTTGAAGGAAAACCACAGATGCGGTGAGTAGGCCACAGAAGCGGAAACCGCAGAAGCGGTGAAATTGTCGCAAAAGCGAAAACAACTGTGACAGAAGGATTTTTTTTAATATTGTTTTCATCCGTGAACAAGAGTTGGTTTCCACCATTTTAAAGCGGTTTTGAGAGCTTTGAGCGAGAATTTTCGAGGGCTTTGACTGAGAATCAATTGGAGGTAAGTTCCTTGGTCTAAATATTCGAGTTTATGGTAGAAATTACATGTAAATTGTGGAAAATTCATCAAAAACGGGTCAAGCTAGGGCTTGAAAAGTTGTGATGTAAAAATGGATTTTGAAAGGGCATTTGAACTCCGATTTTGGTAAAATTTGTATGTGTAGACTCGTGGCGAGATGAGGAATCCAGTGATGTAAATTTCGTAATTTTTCGAGAAGTGGGCCCGGGGCTCAGGTTTTGCCAACTTAGTGAATTTTGGTGTTTTTCGAGTCTTTTCGATTGGGTTATGTTTCTTTAGCCTATTGTAATGTATTCGTTGTGGTTTTAATCATATTCCGCGTGCGAAGGGGTTGATTCGAAAGGCAAAGGCATAGCGAGCTAGACTTGTGGCCGGCTTGAGGTGAGTAATATATGTAGATGATGACCTGAGGGTTTGAAACCCCGGTATATCACATTGTGACGCTATATTGAGGCGAGACACGTACTCTATGACGACTGCGGGGTCGATTGTGACTGGGGATTGTGACCTAGTCCATTCCGATTGATGTTCGTACTGTGTTCTTGACTAGAAATTGTTTGGTAATCATCCTACTTGGATTTTATGAATATGTTTGGGGCTTTGTGCCCATCATGTGTATCCTTCAGGGATCCTTATCACTGCTTCCATGATGCTTAGCATATTTCATGATATCAGTCCTGAGTTAGACACTGCCTCGAAATTTTTAGTAAATAAATAAAGGTTTAAACACTTAGCTCTACAATTCCTAATAATTGAAACTAAAAATGAACAATTTGACCGTGCCCGAGTGGCTTGCATGCATATATATATCTGGACTGAGTGTGGATCGGGCTGCACGTCGCAGCGAATGCTACGATGATATTGCGCTTGGGCTGTAGGAGCCCCTCCGGAGTCTGAACCCCCACAATGAGCGCGGGTACCCAAATGGATCAGGCTGCGCGTCGCGGCGGTCATGTGCATCGCATTGCATTCATGCATTTGTACCTATTTGTCTTACTTGTCCTGGTATTATTGTTGTTCCACCGTTTTATGTGTTGAATCGCTGATCATAGCTTTATATTGTAATATTTCGGAATTTCTTACTTTCAGCCATTATATATGTTTATTACTCACTGAGTTGGAAGTACTCACTTTACTCCCTGCACCATGTGTGCAGGTTCAGGTGCTCCGGAGACTTAGTGGAGCTGTTTGCTGTCTTCTTGGATTTTATCTTCAGGAGTTGTCGAGGTAGCTGCCTGACGTCCGCAGGGCCCAACTCCTCCCCTTTATTTCATTTATTTCTTTCATATTCTAGACTTCTTTATCACTATGGATATATACTACTCTATTACATCTAGAGGCTCTAGACTCGTGACTCCAGATCTATTGGGGAATGTTTGGAATATTCGTTATTATTTTTTGTACTATTTTATTTAGATTCAGATTGGAACCTTGACATTTGCTATCTTAATCGTATTATTTGTTAATGGATTACGTATTTGGGTTGAGAGTATTTAATTGGTCGGGCTTGCCTAGCATCAGTGTTGGGCGCCATCACGACCGGGATTGGGGTCGTGACAAGTTGGTATCAGAGCCTAGGTTACTAGGCCTCGCGAGTCATGAGCCGGTTTAGTAGAGTCTCGCAGAACGGTACGGGGACGCCTGTACTTCTCCTCGAGAGGCTGCAAAACCTTTAGGAAAACTCCATATTCTTGAAATTCTTGTCGTGTGGCTTTGTGATTCGAGAACTAAATCTCTGTATTCTATTCTCTCGCAGATGGCGAGAACTCGTGCTACCGGACGCGATGGTCGACCACCAGTACCACCCACTAGAGGCCGTGGGCGCAGTCGTGGTCGTGGTCGAGGTAGGGCAGCTGAGACAACACCTACTGACCCACCAGCTGCCACAATTCAGGACCAGATTCCAATTGTCGATGTCCCAGCAGCACCTATGCAGGCACCAGCAGTGCCTATTGCTATTCCTGGTCTCCAGGAGACCTTGGCACAGATACTATCAGTTTGCACTGGCCTGGCTCAAGCAGTCTCAGCTTCTACTGTAGCAGCTGCTTCCCAGACCGGGGGAGAACATCAGACCCCTGTTGCTCACACACCTGAGCAGGTTGCCCAGGGATTTCAGACACCGGAAGCAGCCTTAGCTCAGCCGGTTGCTCCAGTTGCTCCAGTTGCACCAGTTCCAGCCTGTGAGGTTCCAGCTATGCCGGACGATGAGCAGCGTCGTCTTGAGAGATTCGGCAGGATTCAGCCTCCAACATTCAGCGGTGCCGAGGGCGAGGATGCCCAGGGTTTTCTGGATAAGTGTCAGCGTATTCTTCGCACTGCAGGGATCTTAGAGTCGAGTGGTGTGGCTTTTACTACTTTCCAGTTCTCAGGGTCTGCATTCACCTGGTGGGAGGACTTCGAGAGGCGTAGGCCGGTTGGTGCAGCGCCCCTTACATGGAAGCAGTTCTCCACTCTCTTTCTGGAGAAGTACGTACCGCAGTCTCACAGGGAGGAGCTACGTCGTCAGTTCGAGTGGTTGGTTCAGGGGGACATGTCTGCGACCCAGTACGAGTTGAGATTCACGCAGCTAGCTCGGCATGCCACTTGGATGATCCCGACAGATCGGGAAAGGATTAGGAGGTTCGTGGATGGCCTCAACTATTCACTCCGCATTTTGATGACCAGAGAGAGGGTTATGGGTGACTCGTTTGAGGAAGTAGTTGACATGGCTTGAGAGATTGAGACGGTTCGCCGTCGGGAGAGTGAGGAGAGAGAGGCAAAGAGGCCTCGAAGTTCAGGTAGTTTCAGTGGTGCTCTGTCTAGGGGCCAGTTCCAGCATGGCAGAGGCCGTTCCTTCAGGCCTCTTCAGTCAGGTCGTCCAGAGTACAGTGGGGCCTCTTCAGGCCGTGGTCATCAGGGATTTCAGCAGGGCCAGACTTCACTTAGTGCCCTTCCAGCTTGGAGCTCTACACATGCCTATTCAGCCCAGGGTTCTTCAGCAGCGAGGGGTTTCCATCAGTCCCCTTCTCCAGCGCCGGGTAGTTGCTACGAGTGCGGTGAGTTCGGTCATATGAGGAGACAGTGTCCTCGGCGTCGTGGTAGTCAGTCTCAGCAGAGGGATCAGCCCTCATCTTCTGCTCCTGTTTCATCAGCACCCGCCCAGTCAGCTAGGGGTGGAGGTCAGGTAGCCAGGGGCCGCCCCAGGGGTGGAGGCCGGACTAGCGGTGGTCAGGCTCGATTCTATGCTTTTCCAGACAGGAAGGACGCCATTGCCTCAGATGTTGTTATCACAGGTATTATCTCAGTCTGCCACAGAGATGCCTCTGTCTTATTTGATCCCGCAACATACCTATTTCTATGTATCTTCATATTTTGCTCATCACCTGGGTACTACCCGAGGTTGTCTTGCTTTGCCTGTTCACGTATCTACCCCGGTGGGTGATACTATTATTGTAGATCATGTATACCGATCCTGTTTAGTGACTATTGGGGGTCTGGAGACCCGAGTTGACTTATTGCTGTTGAGCATGGTTGATTTTGATGTTATTCTGGGTATGGATTGGTTATCTCCATACCATGCTATTCTGGACTGCCATGCTAAGACAGTTATGTTGGCTATTCCGGGTATTCCGAGGATTGAGTGGCGTGGTACGGCTGACTATGTTCCCAACAGGGTAATTTCTTTTCTAAAAGCCCAGCGGATGGTTGGGAAAGGTTGTCTATCTTATTTGGCTTTCGTGAGAGATATTGGAGCTGAGACTCCTAGTCTTGATTCCGTCCCCGTCGTGAGGGACTTCCTTGATGTGTTTCCAGTAGACCTGCCGGGCATGCCACCGGACAAGGACATTGATTTTGGTATTGATCTGGTGCCGGGCACTAAGCCCATTTCTATTCCTCCATATCGCATGGCACCAGCAGAGTTGAAAGAACTAAAGGACCAACTTCAGGAACTCCTAGATAAGGGGTTTATTCGTCCTAGTGTGTCACCGTGGGGTGCACCGGTTCTATTTGTAAAGAACAAAGATGGCACAATGAGGATGTGCATTGATTACAGACAGTTGAACAAGGTGACAGTGAAGAACAAGTATCCACTACCTCGTATTGATGATTTGTTTGACCAGCTCCAGGGGGCAAGAGTATTCTCGAAGATTGATCTCCGTTCAGGCTATCACCAGCTGAAGATCAGGGATTCGGATATTATGAAGACTGCCTTCAGAACTAGATATGGGCACTATGAGTTCCTGGTCATGTCTTTTGGGCTGACTAATGCCCCAGCCGCGTTCATGCACTTGATGAACAGCGTATTTCGGCCGTATCTGGACTCATTTGTTATCATTTTTATTGATGATATCCTAGTGTACTCGCGTAGCCAGGAGGAGAATGCTCAGCACTTGAGAGTGGTGTTACAGAGGTTGAGGGAGGAGAAGCTTTATGCAAAGTTCTCCAAATGTGAGTTTTGTCTTAACTCTGTAGCTTTTCTGGGACACGTGGTGTCCAGCGATGGTATTCAAGTTGATCCAAGGAAGGTAGAGGCAGTACAGCGTTGGCCCAGACCGTCTTCAGCCACGGAGATTCGGAGTTTCCTCGGTTTGGCAGGTTATTATCGCCGGTTCGTCCAGGGTTTTTCCTCTATTGCTTCGCCCTTGACTAAGTTGACGCAGAAGGGTGCACCATTCATATGGTCGGACGAGTGCGAGGAGAGCTTTCAGAAGCTCAAGACAACTTTGACCACAGCTCCAGTGTTAGTTTTGCCATTCGCCTCAGGTTCTTACACTGTGTATTGTGATGTTTCGAGAGTTGGGATTGGATATGTGTTGATGAAAGAGGGTAGAGTTATTGCATATGCTTCTCGTCAGTTGAAGCCTCATGAGCAGAACTACCCCGTACATGATTTGGAGTTGGATGCTATAGTTCATGCGTTGAAGATTTGGAGGCACTATTTATATGGCGTATCTTGTGAGGTATATACCGATCATCGCAGCCTTCAGCATTTGTTCAAACAGAAGGATTTTAATTTGAGGCACCGGAGGTGGCTTGAGTTACTCAAGGACTATGATATTACCATTTTGTATCATCCGGGGAAGGCCAACGTAGTGGCCGATGCGTTAAGCCGGAAGGCGGTCAGTATGGGTAGCTTGGCGTACATTCCAGCTGGGGAGAGGCCCTTTGCAGTCGATGTTCAGGCTTTGGCCAATCGGATGGTGAGGTTAGATATTTCGGAGCCTAGTCGGGTGTTGGCTTGTGTAGTTTCTCGGTCTTCCTTGTATGACCGCATCAAAGAGCACCAGTATGATGATCCACATTTGCTTGTCCTTAAGGACAGGGTTCAACACGATGACGCCAGAGATGTGACTATTGACAATGATGGCGTGATGAGGATGCAGGGCCGGATTTGCGTGCCCAATGTGGATGGGCTTCGGGAGTTGATATTAGAGGAGGCCCACAGCTCGCGGTATTTCATTCATCCGGGTGCCACGAAGATGTATCAGGATTTGAGGCAGCACTACTGGTGGAGGAGAATGAAGAAAGATATAGTGAGTTATGTAGCTCGGTGTCTCAACTGTCAGCAGGTCAAATATGAGCATCAGAGACCCGGTGGTGTACATCAGCGGATAGATATTCCCGAGTGGAAGTGGGAGAGGATTACTATGGATTTTGTGAGTGGTCTCCCTCGTACCTCGAAGAAGATTGATTCGATTTGGGTGATTGTGGATCGGCTGACCAAGTCCGCGCACTTCATTCCGGTGTGTACTACCTATTCTTCAGAGCGGTTGGCAGAGATTTTCATCCGGGAGATTGTTAGGTTACATGGGGTTCCAGTTTCTATCATCTCGGATAGGGGCACTCAGTTTACTTCCCATTCCTGGAAGACTTTTCAGCAAGAATTGGGTACACAGGTAGAGCTGAGCACATCATTTCATCCCCAGACGGACGGGCAGTCCGAGAGTACCATTCAGATATTGGAGGACATGTTGCGTGCCTGTGTTATTGATTTTGGAGATTCTTGGGCTGAGTTCTTGCCACTTGCAGAGTTCGCGTACAACAACAGCTATCAGTCCAGCATTCAGATGGCACCGTATGAGGGCTTATATGGGAGACGGTGTAGATCTCCGGTTGGTTGGTTTGAGCCCGGCGAGGTTAGACTATTGGGGACAGAGTTGGTTCAAGATGCCTTAGAGAAGGTGAAAGTGATACAGGAGAGACTTCGTACAGCTCAGTCGCGTCAGAAGAGTTATGCGGACCGGAAGGTTCGAGACGTATCCTACATGGTGGGTGAGAAGGTCTTGTTGAAGGTTTCGCCTATGAAGGGCGTTATGAGATTTGGAAAGAAAGGAAAGTTGAGTCCACGGTTCATTGGTCCTTTTGAGATACTTAGGAGAGTTGGGGAGGTGGCCTACATGCTTGCTTTGCCACCCAGCTTGTCGGGAGTTCACCCGGTATTTCATGTTTCTATGCTCCGGAAGTATGTTGGGGACCCGTCCCATGTGTTAGACTTCAGCATGGTTCAGTTGGATGATGACTTGACTTATGATGTGGAGCCAGTGGCTATTTTGGGTCGTCAGGTTCGGAGATTGAGATCAAAGGATATAGCTTCGGTAAAGGTGCAGTGGAGAGGTCGGCCCGTAGAGGAAGCTACTTGGGAGACTGAGCAGGAGATGCGGAGCAGATATCCTCACCTATTTGAGACCTCAGGTATGCTTCTCGACCCGCTCGAGGACGAGCGTTTGTTTAAGTTGGGGAGGATGTGACGACCCAACCCGTCGTCTCATGTATTACAACCCCGTTTCCCCATATTATTGCTCTTTCATGTTTCATTATCAGCATTGAGGTGAGTTAGAGTTGAATTGAATTGGTTTGGATAGGAAATGAGACACTTAGTCTCTTTAAGGAAGGTTTGATTTGGAAAAGTCAACTGAGCGTTGACTTATTAGTTAGAAGGCTCGGATGTGAATTCCGGTGATTCGGTTAGCTTCGGGAGGTGATTTGT
>NW_017684336.1:0-3155 GCF_001879085.1 Nicotiana attenuata
AACTAAAAGACTTGATTGGAATGTATGTCTCCTATGAGTAAAACCAAGGACATTTGACTAGCAAATTCATCAGACTAGGTCTTCTAGCTTAGGAGAAAGATTCATCAGACTAAGATTTTAGATCCTAGGAGAAAGTTTATCGGACTAGGTTACTAATTTTGTTATCTTAGAAGAAAGATTCATCAGACTAAGACATTTAGATCCTAGGAGAAAGTTCATCAAACTAGGTTTTCTATCTTAGGAGAAAGATTCATCAGACTAAGATTGTGATCCTAGGAGAAAATTCATCAGACTAGGTTGTCTATCTTAGGAGAACAATTCATCAGGCTAAGATTGTGATCCTAGGAGAAAATTCATCAGACTAAGATTTCTATCTTAGGAGAACAATTCATCAGACTAAGATTGTGATCTTAGGAGAAAATTGATCAAACTAAGATTTCTGTCTTAGGAGAACAATTCATCAAACTAAGATTTTGATCCTAGGAGAAAATTCATCAGACTAGGTTTTCTATCTTAGGGGAACAATTCATCAGACTAAGATTTAGATCCTAGGAGAAAGTTCATCAGACTAGGATAAAATGTGAAAAGCAATGGCAGCATTTTGTGCATGCTAACAAGCCAGGCAAGGGCGAAGATTTGAGAAACTTCCCTTTCGTCGGTTCTCCTCTTCTTCCTTTTCTTTTCTTTCTTTTTGTTCTTATTGTTGAACCAACTTTCTTGCACTGCTTTGTTCCTGTTTCAAACAAAGAAAACTTGTGAGTTTAAAATGTGGTGGTTAGTTTGTGGCCTTGAACTTTGAGGCCGGCTGCTTCTGCATTTGCCAAGATGACTGATTTCCACCCGAAGACCTTGTTTGTTCCCAATATCCTCTACTTGTTGCATTGCATGAACTGGCATACCCCAACCCTTATGTCTCATATGAATCCCAAAGCACGTCTATTGCTCCCACTTCGTGTACATGATGTTCTTGCTTGACTTAATCACTGGCCTTGGCCTTGAAGTTGTATTGTTCCTTCACTTGCCTTGATAACCGATTCTCACTTGGAGACCCTGTTAACCACTCCCCTTAACGCAGAAAATACCTCTGATCCGTTCACCAAGCAGCCTCCATTTGATATGTACCAAACCTTTCATGTTTCAATGAAAATACCTTTGATCCACTCACCCCAACCCCTTCATTTGTTGCGTTGTTCATGAACTGACAAATACCAAGCCCGTGCATTTCACAAGGATCCCGAAGCATGTAGATTGTTGCCAACTCAGTGTGCCTGCTGTTTTTCCTGACTTATGACGATTTGATATGCTGGCCAGATACCGTTTTGTTTAATTGGAAAGTTGGTGGCAGATTTTGAAGTCATTTCTCACTTGTTATGACCACACAGACTCAGGAAGAGGGAGTAAACAAGACAATAGGAACAGAGTAAAGGATAATGGAAATAGATGATTCCTAACAAAAAAACCACAAAGTAGAAACCTATCGGATGTGGACACCGACTCTGATGACCTTGACATGCACCTGCAGCCTATTTTGTTAAGCAAATCTGATGCTCAGCTCTTGTTGTACCTTTTCGCCGTGAAACTGGGCTTCAATGCTCCGCTTATCCGATTTGAATCACAATCCTTTTCCGACTTGTAGTGCCCGAAGGGTTTTCACCATCAAGCCTCTCTTATTTTGGGTCTTTCTCTCATCTCACCGTCGTCTTATGGTGCCCGTGATGGTTTTCACCAATAAGACTCTCTCATTTTTGATTTCTCTCAGCTTTCATCGCCTTGTGGTACCCGTGAGGGAATTTATCATCAAGACTCTCTCATTCTTCATTTCCCTTGTTTAGGCCGGAGTGTTGCCCCTGATATGATTCGCCTCTACTCGCTTGACTTGGCATCTCTCGAAGACTGATCAGAAGGTCTTCTTTTGGATCGTAATGTGGGCTTTTGGATAGGGTTAGAAAGAAAGGGTATCAAACGCTCAAAACAATTCAACATGGGTTCAAAATTACAACTTTTCGGAATCAGATTTCCCACAACAACCACAGCTTCTGCCCCAGTTTCTTCCTTGGGGACTTTGGACTTTTATTTCGGTGTGACTGAACCTCAGAGAAAGGCTGCCTACGTACCTTTTTGGGATCAAGTCAAACGTAGTTCAGGTCATAAAACTACGTTCGTTGTTGCGGTCTTTCCTTTTCTTCCACTTTTCTTTTCCTTTCTTTTCCTTCTCTTTTCTTTTCTTTTCTTTTCTCTTCTTTTCTTTTCTTTTTTGTTCTTTTCTTTTCTTTCTTTTCTTTTCACTGTTTTTCTCTTGTTTCTCGGCTGATTTTCCCTGCTCGGGCTTCCGAGTTTTGTTATTGATTCCGAAAGAGGGGTATGCAAGAAAATAACCGATGCTCAAAGGGGTAACAAAGGATAAAGTGTTTGGATAGCAGAATAAAACGCCTTCGTCATTCCAATCTTCAAAACATGCTAAGTACAAACTACACAGTTAAACAAGCTAAGGAAAACACACATAACACTTTTGATTGATTCACATATTTGCCTTCTGTATTTGTCCATTACCTAGCACCATTGGACAACAATCTCGGTACCACGAAGAGCCCCTGTAGACTCGGGGGCAAACTTGCCTTTGGTCTCAAACCGATATGGCATGATGCATTTCAACAGTATTTCTTTATGTTCTGTCTGACCCAGTTTCACACAATTTGGGCTCGAAGAGATTTCAAAATCCCTCGACTGTCCTTACATCTTCAACATTGTTTTATTGCTTCATTACTAAACTGACTTTTAAAACCAGTCTGAGAATTATGCGTGCATGTCATGTCACCAGAACCAGCATGAAAATAATTGTAAAAGGAGAAAGGAACCAGATAAAATGACTAGAAATGGCGGGAAACAGAGAATTGCATTAGAGTGACGGTGAAAGGGTTTAAACAACGAAACAAGCAAACTAGACTAGAGTTACAACCCTTGAACAAACCTAAATAGCACTACACAAGCTACTACGACGAGACAAACAAAGCAAAGTGAAAGGATAGAAGGGTTTGGATCACAAGACAATATCCGGATTACAACCCTGAAAATAACCCGGACAACAGAAATGACAACAAAATAAACCACCAAAACTCCACTCTAGCTCACCAGGAGATGGAGCGTCTTTCCAATCA
>NW_017684336.1:5052-7653 GCF_001879085.1 Nicotiana attenuata
ATTGGCGGGATAAACTGGCGCCGGCTGACCCTTAGCCCAAGCCTGATGCATCTCAGCCATCTGCTGTCTCAACTTATACATCTCTTCCTTCATTGCTTTGACATCTACCACTTCCACCTCTTTTGACGGGTCCATGATACTGGTGTCTGATTCTTGGCCTGTCATGTTCAGTTTGTTTGACCGGGTGTTGTAGGAATGAGTTGCCAGGATACCAACTGCCTTTTGTCCTTGTGTTGTAAAGAGGAGTTACCACTTTAAAACCACAAACCAACCACTTTTCTGGAATGGCATGACAAAATGAAACCATCACGTTAGCGTTAGGGCATGTAACATATTGGTAACAGCTTTTGATCGGGCGCATGCGTCATCCCGACTTTTCCTTATTTCCAATTGCAAACTTTTTCTTCCTTTGTTTTTCTTCTTTTTCCTTCTTGTTTCTTCACTCTTGCCTTTGTCTTCTCTCGTTCCTATTTCCTTCCTTTCTTGAGTTTTGTTTTTCCGCTCTTTTCTTTTCTTTTTGCCTTTTGTGGTTTTTCCTCTCTTTTTTTTTTTTTTTTTTCTTTTTTTTTTGGTTATGGTCGAATCCTATGGAGATTGCCTACGTATCATGACCCCGCATGAATCAGACCAAGCGTAGTTCTTGCAAATTGAATGCAAAATTTTGTTGTTTTTGTTTTTGTGTTTTGTTTTGAAGGGTTTTCCAAATTGTTTTTCTTGAAGGGAAACTACAAAAGCAGACTCAAAATAACAAAATATAGACTCGATGATAAAAAACTAAATCAAGAGTACATCAAAGCTTCACATCCTGGGACCCGCGGGGCATCACTCGGCATCGC
This sequence comes from Nicotiana attenuata, assembly GCF_001879085.1. Taxonomy (NCBI): domain Eukaryota; kingdom Viridiplantae; phylum Streptophyta; class Magnoliopsida; order Solanales; family Solanaceae; genus Nicotiana; species Nicotiana attenuata. The sequence continues at coordinate 5,889 of NW_017684336.1, forward strand.
CACAGGCCTGCGCAAGACTGAGAAGGCTTCAACGTCAACTGTGACTATTTAAAGAAAACTGGCCATGTAATGACTTATTTTGACGCAAAAAAACAAAGTGGCTATTTTTGCAAAATTTGGTTTATTTTTCTTTACAAAAACGAAGACTCGGTTTTACAGATACGGCCTTTCAACACTTCCGAAAGGGAGATTTTAAGGTTTTGCCCGCAAACCGTTTTAAAATGATTCAGGGTGGTTGTTCTTGTAAAAACAGCCTTCCGATGCCCTTTAGGGACATTCGACTTATTTTCAACAAGAATGGCGTCACCCGGCTTATTGGATAACAATTAAACTTTGGTATTTTTGGCTATTTTTGCAAAAGGGGTGGTTGGACCCGATGAGGGTTGCCTACGTATCTCACATCCGGTGAGAATCAAACCAGCGTAGTTCGAGCCAATAAAACTGATTGTTTTTTAAAACAAGACTCTTTTTGTTTTTGTTGGCAAATACACTATTTCTGAAAGCAAGATTCCTTTTTATATTTTCTTTTTCAGTGGCAAATAAAACGAACTAATTTGAAAATAACACTCTTTTTGTTTTTCTTTTCCATTGTCAAACAAAACAAACTAAAAAAAATATTTTTCTTCTTTTTCTTTTATTTTCTCAAAAATCCGGCAGCATTTCGGCACTACTTGGACATTGGTTTTTCTAAGATAGGTAATTAACTCTCCACACTGCTATTTTCTCTTTTCCCCTTTTTGTTTTTCAATTTCCCAGATATTCAAAGTCGGTCAGCATGCGAGTCCAAAGCAGATAAATGTACAAGTAGGATGCATCAGGATGGTCCATTATTCCAGGTACACCTGTCCTAGACGGACCCAACCCCTGTGTTGAGTCCCCTAAGTCAAAATGCACGTGATGCAGATAAGCGTTCCTACTAGGGATCCGGCATGAGGTCAAGTTATTCTAGGTTCAAAACCTGGGTATACGTTCTAGACTGTGTACCCGAGCGGACAACTCGAGTCGAGGAGGGGGCTACGTACCGGGAACCAAAAGGCCATCCGGCTTAGTAACTTGTCCGGCCTCTTTCTTATTTTAAGGTATGACACTAACAGAATAGGGAGTCTCCACCAGTGAGCACATCCCCGGAGGTGAGAAGAGAAGGGTTTCGGCACAGTTTATATACAGTTCAGATAATATCAAAGCGGTAAAGCTTTTGACACATATAGCATGAAACATGTAGGAAAATCAAATAAAGCCAAATACAACAATATATCTAAGCTCGAATTCTGAACCCCGAACCAGAGATTCTGGGTTCTTGTCCCCAGCAGAGTCGCCAGAGCTGTCACACCTCCTTTTTCCTACACCCGCAAGGGTGTAAAGGAGTTTTTCCACTTAAAGGACAATCGAAACGGGATTCGTTATTTATTATGATTCAGAGTCGCCACTTGGGAGATTCATGGTGTCCCAAGTCACCGTTTGGATCCCGAATCGAGGAGAATATGACTCTGTTTAACAGTCTGCGATCCAGAAATCCGAGTAAGGAATTCTGTTCACCCGGGAGAAGGTATTAGGCACTCCCGGATTCCGTGATTCTAGCACGGTCGCTCAATTGTTATATTTGGCTTATTTATTTGTTTTTAATACATGTTCTAATTTAAGTCCCTATTATTAGCAACCCGCTTATTTTTATATTTTAATAAGAATTGTAACGTCGTAAAAATGTAATCTCGAACCACGTCGCACCAGTAACGCCCGTGGTCTTTGTACACATTTCAACTTCGTT
>NW_017684337.1:0-7652 GCF_001879085.1 Nicotiana attenuata
TTGAGTATAAGGTGGATTGGTAAAGTATTGATTTTGCCAAATATTAAACAAACACACAAATCTCCACTAATTTGTACTAATAATTTCGTTCTCATGCAATTTTCTCAACTTTGAACTACTCTTTTCTTTTCCCTTTGTGGCATCCAGTGTTATTATTAGATAAATATTTGCTTGGAAATATTGCTTTATTATTATAAAGTCAGCAATCTTAAATGTATGATACATGTCTGATAATGGTTGGGAACAATATCTAAGAATCAGGCAACATAAGTTAAGCAGCTTACCAGGTTTTTCACTTACCACTAATTAACTAATAATATGTGTTTACTTGTGTACATTTTCCTTACCAATCAATCCACATTATGCAGGCGAATCAGTTTTTTTCCGCTCTTCTATTTAGACTTTGCTTACTGAAGGGAATACATCACGATTTTGACTGGTTGGTTCTCTGACAGTTTTGTGAGTTTTTTCTACTTAGGGTGTGTTTGGAACGAAGGAAAACGTTTTCCGAAAAATATTTTTCAGTTTTCCCATGTTTGGTTGGCTTAAATATTTTGGAAAATATTTTCCTTATCAACTCATTTTCCTTTAATTGGAGGAAAATATTTTCCTTATCAAGAGAAAGGAAAACATTTTCCAAAACTCTTTCTCAACCTTCCCCCACCCCCACACCCATCCACCCAAACCCCACCCCACCTCTCTCGTCAAAAAGGATTTTTTTTTTTAAAATTTCAGTTTTTTTTTTTCGTCACCACCCACCCTGNGTTGCTTTGGGTTGTGTCAATTTTTAGAGACTTGGAGAAGGGGTGGGCGAGGGTGACGGGGTGAGGAGAGTTGCATAAAAAATATTTTCCTAAAAAATATATTTTCTACTCTCTAACAAAACAATAAAAAATATTTTCCGAAAAATATTTTTCACTCACCAACCAAATAAGGGAAAATAAGTAATAAAATCACTCATTTTCCATGAAAACATTTTCTAGGAAAACATTTTTTATGGAAAACATTTTCCTTCATACCAAACACACCCTTAGTGTTGTGACGCTTTGAAGGTAAAAAAAGAAAACATACATGTTTTATTTGGTGATTGCGAATACTTAGGAGATTTGCTGCCCTGTAATCTAGTAAAGTTGCTCGAGTCAGTTGGACTATTATATGATTTCCTTGGAGTCTTGACTCTTTTAAATTGTACCAACTTTTGTTTATACGAAAAAGATCATATATGTCAGTGAACTATGCGAATTAGGACATATGCTCGTCGGTAATAGTTTGGCATAGATATGCCTAATCTGTCCAATACTTGCTCATTCATTCCCTTAGTTTAACGGAATCACTATTTTGTCTTTCTTAAATAATTAATAATCTGACCCAACCAAAATCTGCTGACCCGATCCGTTAGGACCCGACCCACCCTTATTTCAAAGATATTTTTTGATATATTATTTTTGTTATTGAAAATTTGTGTGATAATCATATTTATTTATTTGAGTAATTTGACAATAATTTTTTTTTTGTTATACATCATTTCGGCCACTAATCCTACTAAAAGTAGCAATTGATATTTATTTATTATTTTAGTAATATAATATTCGAATTATTTTGTGCTTTCTTCAATCATTTTGTCATCTATTTTTTATTTTCTCACATGTGCTTGTTATGAAATATTATTTGTTATGAAAAAATTAATTAATAAAAATGAAAAAGAAGCACCACCGTTTTGACAGTGGTGCTTGTTATGAAATAATATTGGTTATGAAATAATTAATTAATAGAAATGAAAAAGAAGCACCACTGTTTTAACATTTATTACTTATTTCATAACAAATTTTTAATGTAGAAAAAAATTCAATAAATTAATAATCAATCGTATAATGACCACTTATCTAAACAAAAAAAAAGGATTCATCAGGTTAAGTTATAGTGACCATGGAGTTATTTGTAATTTGTATTGGTGAAAAATACAAATAGATTGTGAGAAAAATAAAAATAGATTGTAAAATGATTGAAGAAAGCACAAACTAGTTCGAATATTATATTATTAAAATAATAAATAAATATCAATTACTACTTTTAGTAGGATTACTTCCCAAAATGATGTATAACAAAAAAAATTGATTATCAAATTACTCAAATAAATAAATATGATTATCACACAATTTCTCAATCGAACAAAAATAATATATCAAAAAATATCTTTGAAATAAGGGTGGGTCGGGTCTTAACGGATCGAGTCAGCAGATTTTGGTTGGGTTCAGTTATTAATTACATAAGAAAAACAAAATAGTAGTTCCGTTAAACTAAGGGCATGAATAAGCAAGTATTGGACGGATTGGACATATCTGTGCCAAACTATTAACGACGGACATATCTGTCATAATTCGCATAGTTCACAGGCATATATGGCCCTTTTCCGTTGTTTATATGTATAGTCGAACTTGCTTGTGATCTGTTCTTTTGTGACTTACAGCTAAGTAGCAATTAGAGTATCTGAACTTACACTTCTAAGTTCTAAAATGCATTGTTGGTGGACGTACACTTTGATGTAAAAATGTTCATTGATCCGCTGATGTGATGATACCAATTGATTTTTGTCTCTTTTTGTCTTTTTGTCCTCCTGAGCCGAGGGTTTTTCGGAAACAACCTCTTTACTCCTTCGGGGTAGAGGTAAGGTCTGCGTACATACTATCCTCCCCAGACCCCACTAGTGAGATTTTACTGGGTCGTTGTTGTTGTTGTTGTAAATTCTTGATAAAAAATAATTACTGCATTTTTTTAAAAATAACTTAGATAGCTTTTCCCACTTTCAATCATCCTGTATGATTCTTCACGGAGCTTGGCAGATGCTTAAAATCCTTTTAAATTTTTATCCTAATGAAGAGCAAGGTAACCGTATGTAGGAAAGTTTCATCTACCATTACACAAACACTGTCCTTCACGGTATTGTTGGAAGTGTTGCTAAGATACTAAAGATAAAATTAAATTTATACAAAGCTCCATATGATATGGTGCAAAATATCTGCTTGGAATCTGTTTTATTTTCTTGAATTAGTGAAAATTAAATTTTACCTAATGGGGTAATAGTTGCGACCTTTATGATATTTCTCACTTTTTTTGGGTAAAACCTTTTTGAAAGATAACGTTCTACATAATACTAATCAGAGTCCAGTTGTCCTTTGTCTTCCCTTTGCTTTGAAATTTATGTTATAAGGTCTAACCAGAGTCATTTTGTTAGGATATTCATATTCCTTTTTCAATAGTTGAATGTTTATGTAGAAGGTAGAACAGTTTTGAGGGCAAAGATTGAAACAACAGACAAGGTAGAACATATTCTGGTGTTGGTAAAACTGCATAACATTGTACTGGTGTTAGTATCTTCAGAGCAAGTGCATTATACTGTGACGATTCCAATTGAACAAGCTTTTCAATTGGAAGAACTTGAATCATTCACTAATAGTTTTAACTTTGTTGCCACTTGCTGCACTCATGTAATTTAAGAAAAGGAGCTCAGCTGAACTGTTATCTAGAACAGTTTTTGAAATATCTTTGTTGCTACACTAAAAGTTTTCCTTATATCAAGATTCAAAAATTTATATACATACAAAAAATTTAATACCGTATTTGGACACTATAATCTCAACAAAAGGTTTCATGTTGAACAATTTTACCTAAGCACAACATATTTGAGATTAAGGTATAGTTAATGATGATAAATATTCTTTTGAACGAAGATTTTTTGTGAATAGGGTTCCGATAAGGGTATACAAGAATGTGTAGCTCAAGGAGAGTAATGGAATGATAAGTTCGAGAGTCGAGTGAGGTTCCGTCGAGGCTTCGATCCGTAGTCCTGTTATTACATCAAAATCAAAATCTAAAGGAACTAAGCAAGCCTATCAGCTATGAGTTACAAGATTCCTATCTATAAGTCTTCTGAAGCTTGATCTTGAGTCTTAAATAGTTCTTCATGCAGACTTTTAATTTGAACCTTGATGCTTGCTAGCTGCAGGTGCTAGTTCATTCTTCTACGGCTTCTTCTGATAAAAACGGGGAATGTAGTGCTCGTGATTTCAATCATGTCTTGAGCAGTTGACATCTTTCATCTGCTTCTGCATTTTGGATTCACTTCTTTTTTCTTTTCTTTTACTCTAAATTGAGATTTCTTCTATTGGTCATCTCGAACCCTGTACCTCGAGGTAAAACCTGCTCAGACACCAAAACAAACAAACAAACGAAATTTTTCTGCCCTGTTTGCACTAGGAAAATTTCGTGAGTTATTATAACAAAATTCTAAACTACTTCTTTATTGAAAGCAATAAAAGGTCGGGAATGGTTTACCCCAAAAAGATCATGATGATTTTTTTTGGTGTTCCTTTATTGTCAAAAAGATGTCTCAACTAAGGATTAGTGTACCTTATGTTGGAAAAATGTGGTCAAGGAATGGTATACCCTATATTGGCAATGATATCAGGGAGTAGTGTACCCTGCATTTAAGATCAAATCAACTAGGGAGTGGTGCATCCTATGTTGGAAAACACGGCTAGGGATTGGTGTACCCTATACTGGCAAGGAGATCAGGGAATGGTGTACCCAGCATTTAAGCTCACATCAACTAGGGAGTGGAGACTCTATGTTGGAAAGGGAGACTAGGGAGTGGTGACCTTATGTCAAAAGTAACATCAACTAGGGAGTGGAGACCCTATGTTGGAAAAGGAGACTAGGGAGTGGTGACCCTATGTCAAAAATAATATCAACTAGGGAGTGGAGACCCTATGTTGGAAAAGGAGACTAGGGAGTGGTGACCCTATGTCAAAAATAACATCAACTAGGGAGTGGAGACCCTATGTTAGAAACAGAGACTGGGGAGTCGTGACCCTATGTCAAAAATAACGTCAACTAGGGAGTGAAAACCCTATGTTGGAAAATGCAGCTAGGGAATGGTGTACCCTATGCAAATACGGACCAAGAAGGATTTTTTTTAAAAAAAAAAAGAAAATTGCCCCAATGCTTATTTTCTGAGGGCATGAACAATTGACTTCTTTTTTTTTTCCAATCCATACTTTTTTTCTTTAATTATCCTAGGAAAAAAATTCTTCAGACTAGGTTTTCTTATCTTAGGAGAAAGATTCATGAGATTAAGAGTTCTATCCTAGGAGAAAATTCATTAGACTAGGTTTTTCTTATCTTAGGAGAAAGATTCATCAGACTAAGGCTTTTATTATCTTAGGAAAAATTTATCAGATTAGGGCTTCTTATCTTAGGAAAAAGATTCATCAGACTAAGACTTTTATCCTAGGAGAAAGTTCATCGGACTAGGGTTTCTTATCTTAGGAGAAAGATTCATCAAACTAAAACTTTTAACCTAGGAGAAAGTTCATCAGACTAGGTTGTTTATCTTAGGAGAAAGATTCATCAGACTAAGATTTCTATCTTAGGAGAAAATTCGTCAGACTAGGGCTTCTTATCTTAGGAGAAAGATTCATCAAACTAAGACTTTTATCCTTGGAGAAAGTTCATCAGACTAGGTTGTTTATCTTAGGGGAAAGATTCATCAGACTAAGATTTCTATCCTAGGATAAAATTCGTCAGACTAGGGCGTTTTATCTTAGGAGAAATATTCATCAGAATATGGCTTCTTATCTTAGGAGAAAGATTTATCAAACTAAGACTTTTATCCTAGGAGAAAGTTTATCAGACTAGGTTGTTTATCTTAGGAGAAAGATTCATCAGACTAAGATGTCACGACCCGAATCTCCCTCTGTAAGATGTCATGACGGCACCTAGTCTCTAAGGCTAGGTAAGCCTAACAGTTGCAGAATAACTGAACAAAAGCAGAAATAATGGCTAAACCTTAACAACGACAACAACACACACACACACACACACACACACACACACACACACACACACACACACACACACACACACACACACACATATATATATATATATATAGGATATCGGAAAAGGTTACGGCGTTATGTACGCACCACCACCTGATCAACTGGTATACGTTGATGATTTGCCCACAGTTGCCGAAATGATATAATGAGATGCTCTCATAGGCTTGATGATGTTATGAACGCATATACCCATGCATGGTATGACATTTATACGCATATCCATGACATTGTAATATTAAATAATTCACGGAGCTATTAAGATATACATGTTGAGTCTTTTACTCCATGTTTCCCTCATGTCTATTGTTTAGTGATATTCATTCCTTACATACTCGGTACATTATTTGTATTGACGTCCCTTTTTCCTGGGGACGCTGCATTTCATGCACGCAGGTCCCGATAGACAAGTCTAGAGTCCTCTAAGTAGGCTATCAGCTCAGCGGAAGGTGTTGGTGCACTCTATTTGCTCCGGAGTTGCTTATTTGGTCAGTATGATTAGTACATGTATTGATTGGTATGGTGGGGCCTGTCCCGACCTTTGTAATATTATGTACTCTTAGAGGCTTGTAGACAGAAGTCATGTATACGGATACTTGTGTGGCATGATCGGCATATGTTTTGAGTATACAAATGATCATGTTGGCCTTATAGGCCCGTATGTCATATGTATAAGTTTCTATATCAGGTTGGGTCGTGTTACGTTAAGTGTTCTCTCATGTTTTATTCTTTTTGGCTCATGACGCCCCTTCTAGCCCACTTACCCATGATAATGTAATAAGAAAGATACGTTATGTTGGTACTCGGTTGAGTAATGTACCGGGTGCCTGTCGCGGCCCATCAGTTTGGGTCGTGAAAAAAGTGGTATAGGAAGGTTGCGAGTAATATAAATAGATATTTGTGGGTCGTAACCTAATGTATGTAAAGAGACAAGGTTTTAGAAAGACAAGAGTAAGTATAAGAACGGGAAAGTGAGAAGGTGACAAAAATGGAAAAGTTCTGAGGATTAAGGCCATGGAAACAAGAGAGCTGATGGTTTCTCAAAGTTATTGAAAGTTCAGTATAGCCTGAATGAACTCAAAGGAGTCTAAGACTAATAGCATTTAGAAGATATGGAATGCTGCCCTAGTAGTAGAATGAGGGTGTAATTGTGATAGATGAAGAATGACGTTTGGGCATTCGGTTGAGTAGTGATTTGAAGAAAAAAAAGAGGGGGATTTCATGAATTTTACAGCATTAAAATACCCACGTAAGTGAATCATATTGGGATGCTATAAAATACGGTTATGGGAGTATAGTATCGCCCAAGGTGGATCAATATAATCATTTCATATGTTCCCCGATGAGACGTAAGTCCTAGTGGCAATGTATTACGTAAGAAGTTTCAAGTTATCAATGGTAGGTTATAGATCAATGTTGCGGTGAATCAACAATGGATGGATAAGAAATACAAAGTATCAAATGAGATTAGGCCACATGGCTCAAGATGATCAGCAATGAGGAAGCATTAATGGACTTAGATTTATACATATAGGATAAGCAACAAGAGTAACTTGGAGTTTGGTAGCAGACCTCAGTAACGATAAATCAAAGTAAGAGTTATGGCAGTATAGTCATACGGATGGATAAACAGATCTATTACATAAGGTATCACAATATTCGTAAGTTCAACAAAGTACCAAGCGAAGAACTTCAGTATACTCATAGATGTCCAGAGGGACATCTTATCAATCTATGTATATGTTTACAAAGTGAGGC
>NW_017684338.1:0-4181 GCF_001879085.1 Nicotiana attenuata
CTTCTTCATTTCTCACTCAAATCTCATTTCTCTATCTCAATTTCTCTCATTCTCTTATTCTCCAATTTTCAAGACTTCAAGTCTTCAATTCATCATTTCATCTTCTAATTTTATTTGGCTCTCTTTTCTTGAATTTAATTTATCGTGTTTTATCATTCGGGTTTTGAAGTTTATACATTTGAACTTCAAATTGAAATACTTGCTTGACGTTTGTTCGTGGTAACATCGGAATTGCGTAATCAAGTGCTCAATTTATTGTCCAATTCGGTGCACTCCCTCCAACTCTTTCTCTTATTTAATATTTTAATTGCATATTTATTTTGTGCTTATACTTTAATTAATGAATGCTTTATATACTTATATGGAGATTGGAGAAACTGAAACCCCAAATTTATATGTTTCTATGAACAACCTAAATGATTATTTACAGAAATTATATAATTATTATGCAAATGTAATTGATGATGCTGCTCGTACTGTAGGCAATGTTAATCCTACTATGCAATGTAGCACTTCTGCTACTGTGAATGATGAAGAAAGCTTTGATGATAGTTTTAATATTTTTTCTACATTTTCTAACACTCAAACAAGTTGCAGGAACATTGATGAACTTCAATTCTACTTGCAGAAGCAAAAAAAGCCTCGCACAAAGGAATTTTCACCGTTGGGATGGTGGCATGAGAACGGAAAGCAATTTCCTGTTCTTTTCGCAATGGCTCGGGACGTGCTGAATGTGCCAATTTCAACTGTTGCATCGGAGAGTGCATTTAGCCAAGCAAGACAACAACTTGGAGACACCCGTCACTCATTGGGAAGCAATGTTTTGGAAGTTTTAGTATGTTTCAGAGATTGGATTAGATCGGAAAGAAGAAATCAAGGACGTGAAGATGTTGAAAGCCCAGAAGACGAGGAACTTGGAGATATATTAACACATGGTAACCCATCCGAATTTAACACTCCAAAAGAAGGTCACTCAGTTCATATTGATTATGACGAACTTACTAAGGCAATGCAAAACCTTTGAATTTACTTGTTGTTAAAAATATAAATCTTTCAATTTGTAAGTTTGAAATTTGAATTATGAAATAAAAGTAGCACTTCCAATTAGTGCAATTTTTTCTCATCTTCCTTGTATTCTTTAAATTAATACAAAGTATTAATATAACTTACAATAGTTATACAAAATTCCAAAAAAAAATTAAAAAAATAATAAACCCGGCCCGGCCCGGCCCGGCCCCCTCAACCCGTAACCCTTACGGTTCAATTTTTACCCGGATGAACCCGAACCCGTTGAATCCGTTAAGACATAGCCCGGAACCAGCCCGGAACCAAACTCGTACGGGTTCAAATAACACAGGCCCGGACCGGCCCGACCCACCCGTTTAACACCCTTAGGTTAATGAGGAAATAACACTAAATGCCTACCACTCCCAAATTATTTACCCGGATTTGCCCGTTTGGAAATTAATTACAACTCCTACCTAGGCAATCTAAACTTATTACCCATAAATTCACTTGCCTTTTCCCGTTTAATTTGCTTTAAGCTTTTACCTAGCGTGAGGGGCAAATTGAAAATGCAACTCTTTTTTTCGTTCTGTTTTATTCTGACTTAAATTCTAAGACTTCTGACTTCTGCAAAACATTAATCTGCCATTGGAGGACCTTGAAGCTTTGAAACTCATAAATTGGGTTTGTTTATTTTGATCCGATTCTGGCCGGGTATGTTCGAAATGTTAATTGGAGGATGTGGCTATATTCTGAGTCAATTTGGTGGAGATTTTAAAGTAGATTTTTAAATCTTGGGTTGAAAGTGAGTTGAACGACAAAGAAGACAGATTTAGTATATTATATATTGTATCAGTATACATATTTAATTCAAGAGTATATAATTGTAAAAATTGCACAGTGCATCCTATTTGGTCTCCTTTTTAACTTGTACCCACTTTTTAAACAACTTCAGCCCCCTTTCTCCTCCTTCTTTTCCTCCTTCGTTTTCTTCTTCTTATTATACACTAGGCTGCCCTTTTCTTTGTAAACTTTATATAAAGCCAACTACAATTAACAAACTATGAATTGACGAGTGAAAGAGAAGACAAATAGTAACATGCTATTACACTGAAAAATATAAAAATATTTATATGATAACTGTAATATAATGTAATTCCTTAAATAGTTATATGACTCATCATCAAAGTTTGACAAGATACTCTTTCCATCTAAACAGCTAAAGTATTAACAACACAGTAGCTTACTGAAAATCAAAACGAAAAAATATCACTAGTGGAATACAAGATGAAAAGAATTTCTAAGAAGACCATCTCTTGTTCTGTGAATATATTTAATCTTAAGAAGTGTCTCTTGAGTCTTAAGACTACACTAAATAAATACTCCCAACTCATACATTACCCTAATTTGCTGAAGTTCAGCAAATATAGAACAAAACTTCAGCTAATAGAGTGCTTAAGTTCAGCAATTACAACAAAAATTTCAGCCAACACTACAAAACTTCAGCTAGTACGACTGTAGGACAAAAACTTCAGCTTATTAGTGCTAGAAGTTTCTACAAACTGAATTAACTGTTTAGGATTGAGAGATAGAGAGAGACGTAGAGAGAATTCCCAATTTTTTACAACAAACACCCAATTCAAACAAATAATATTTTTTCAAAAATCCAAATTCGATTCAAAGCTTCAAGCCTTTTAATAGTTGTCAATGGTGAATTGCTGCTCTCTTGTGCAAGATACGTGGGGGAGAGGAGGGGAGGATGAGATGTGAGAGAGAAACGTTGGGGGTAGTGAGAATACAAATAGAGAAACGTGAGAGAGTGAGATTTTAACGTTATCAGTGATGGTAGGAATTGATTAAATTATCCTTTAAATCCTAAAAATGTATATAATGGTTAATTTGTGTATATATGACGGGTTAATTAAAGTAAAACTTTGAGTAGAAGGGGGTAATAAAGTTTTCAATAGTGTATAGGTATGCTAAAAATTTCCTTTTTTTTTTTCTTACCTTCAAACTAATTACATTTCCGACCCATAGTAATTTTTGTGGGAAAGTTTTTCTTTATTCTCAATTCCTTTTTTATTTCTATGCTTTCTTTTTTTTTCTTTCTTTCCCTTCCTTTTCTTTTTTCCGTTTTTTTCCTTTTCTAATTTCATTTAACTTTCTTTTTATATTCTTTTTCTCTTCATAATCTAATCATATACTATTTTCACTATTTTTTATTATTATTTTTTTATACTATTACTTAAAGAAAAATCAAATGTGTACCAATAAGTGTACTTATTACAGATTAAAAAATATTAACTAACATATGATACCGGTAAATATATAGCTATACCAAACAGGGTATTACAATGGTATGCAAGATGTTAATTTTTTTAATTCAATTTATTAAATTGAAATTAATATCAACTTGTCATTTAAAATTTTTAAAAAATTCTAAAAGGACCTAATGTAAGAGTATACCGTTGCTTATATAGCATACTATAATTAGTATATCATCGGAATGACTGTATACCAAAATGTTATTTACAGTATATCATTTTTTTTGCGTATACAGTATTACATTCTTCTTTTGCTAGTTCAACGCAAAAATTATACACTATTGAAACTAACCAAAAATGGTTTATAATATGTTATTTGGTTTTATAGAGGATTAGTTCTTATCCTTCAAAAAAAATTAGGTAGTATACTATTGTAGCTTATCTTATATAGTTGGGATTTGCATCTATACCCGTTTTTGGGTCACGTTTTTAAACTTATACCCGCTTTTGGCAAAAAAAATTGCAAGCGTCACCCCTTTTTTGCGTAAACTTCATGGTGCATACGGGGTCATAAAGTAGCAAAGGCAATCACGCAAACTTCAGCATTCATAGTAGCGGGCTCCCATGAGTTGTTTGGTAATTGCTTGAAATTTAAGCATTTCTACTACTGAAGTTTTGTTCTCCTATTTGTTGAACTTCAGCATGTTTTAGCTGAATTTTCTATTTGTCCTGGATTCAATATTTTTGTTGTAAAGCTTTTTCAAAAACTTCAGCAGAAGCATGCTGAAGTTAATGTTCATTTGATAAAACTCTCAGCACTAATAAGGTAAAGTTTTGTCCTGGATTCATTTAGTTTTGTCATAAAGCTTTTTAAAAAACTTCAGCTGAAGATTGCGTGAAGTTATTTAATCA
>NW_017684338.1:5507-7652 GCF_001879085.1 Nicotiana attenuata
TTTTTGTGATTTTTTGTATTTTTGTAAAGTCCTAATTACTACTTAATCTAAAAATGGGTAAAATTAGATCCTAAATGCAAATGCAATGCATATTTTTATATTTTCTCATGAATTTATGTTAAATTAAAAATGCACACATAAATGCAAATAAACATGGAAATTATGCAATTAATTCCTAAAAATCCTAAATCTAAGAATTCTGTAGGAGTAAATCATGCGAGGCAAAAATCACATGCTCACACAAACCGTATGTTAACAACTACTACTTGGGAGGCCATTAATGATGTTGTTAAATTTTTACACAAATTTTATACAGCTACTGTTGAGTTTTCTGGAGCATATTACCCCACTATTACTATGGCTTTAGTACATGTAGCTGAAATTTCTTTTCTACTCTTTGATTTAAGAAGAAAGAAAAATATAAGGATGTTGTTGAAAAAATGCAAGCAAAATTCAAAAAATATTTCTTTCATATTCCTCCGATTTACTTAATTGGTGTTGTTTTAAATTCTACTATTAAGATGTCTGATTGTCACCAATTAATGAATGCTTTATATACTTATATGGAGATTGGACCAACTGAAACCCCAGATATATATGTTTGTATGAACAAGCTAAATGATTCTTTACAACAATTATATATTTATTATGCAAATGTAATTGATGTTGCTGCTCTTAATGTAGGCAATGTTAATCCCACTATGCACTATACCACTTCTACTACTGTAGATGATGATGAAGGCCTTGATAGTTTTAATATTTTTTCTACATTTTCTAACACTCAAACAAGTAGCAGGAACATTGATGAACTTCAATTCTACTTGCAGAAGCAAAAAAGAGCCTCGCACAAAGGAATTTTCACCGTTGGGATGGTGGCATGAGAATGGAAAGCAATTTTTTGTTCTTTTCGCTATGGCTCGGGATGTGCTGAATGTGCCAATTTCAACTGTTGCATCAGAGAGTGCATTTAGCCAAGCAAGACAACAACTTGGAGACACCCATCACTCATTGGGAAGCAATGCTTTGGAAGTTTTAGTATGTTTCAGAGATTGGATTAGATCGGAACGAAGAAATCAAGGACGTGAAGATGTTGATAGCCCAGAAGATGAGGAACTTGGAGATATATTAACACATGGTAACCCATCCGAATTTAACACTCCAGAAGAAGGCCACTCATTTCATATTGATTATGACGAACTTACTAAGGCAATGCAAAACCTTTGAATTTTGTCACGACCCGGATTTCCCCACCCTCGGGGGTCGTGATGGCGCCTACTCGTAGAAGCTAGGCAAGCCACAAATCTCGTGGTAGGCGTACCACCCGCTCCCATTTCATTAAATCTCGTGATAGGCGTACCACCCGCTCCCATTTCATTAAATCAACAGTTCTTCCAAATAAAATTTACTCCAACAAACGCAACAAATAATACGAATTCATAAGACAACAAGTACACCATAATTATGACTCACTGAGGAAAACAAGTAATGACAAGTAACAATTAATTATGGACTTTAAGGAGCAAATAGGCAATTTAATATTTAGTATACTAAAGGTCAAGTAGCAATTGAGTCACGTAAACATGTAGCAATTATAGCATAAATTCAAGGCAAAATGTTGCGCAAGGATACCTCGAGCCAATAATAGCAAGTAACACAATAAAGAAAAATGCCAACATAAAGAATCACAGTAATAGCGGAATAAGACAATTAATGCACTGGAACCGATAACAACAAGAAAATCAGTAAATAAAAGTAAAGGACAACATAACTCAATTATTAACAAGAATCAGGAAAATCAAAGACAAGTGCACGGCATCACCCTTCGTGCTTTTACTCTCGTCCTCACCAAGAAATAATATAATGAAAACGTGCACGGCATCACCCTTCGTGCTTTTACTCTCTTTCCTCACCAAAGCAATTAGAATAATAAAATGTGCACGGCATCACCCTTCGTGCTTTTACTCTCTTTCCTCACATATAGTCAATAGAATTGGCACGGAATGGTACATCGTGCGGCACGACATCACCCTTCGTGCTTTACACTCTTTCCTCACAATAGCAAACAATGCACGGCATCACCCTTCGTGCTTTAACGCTCTTCCTCACCCAAACAACAATCACAAATAAGGGCAAGGGAAATAAACA
>NW_017684339.1:0-859 GCF_001879085.1 Nicotiana attenuata
ATTGTTTGGGAGTTAGGATCCCTTAAAGGATCAAGCCCAGACATGAACAACAATTAGGTGCTGCCATGCCCTAACTTTAACTCAAACACATAGAGGGGCATAGGGATATGGGGATCCACAAATAGAAACATGTTCAATGAAATTGACATTGCTGATTAACATTAAACACAGGCAGTAATGCAGTCAGGGGTGTAGGGATTCATAGTAGAAACATATGCAAGGGAATTGACTTGCTAATTAACATTAAACATAAGTAGTAAAACAGACAGGGATGTGGAAACTGTAAAGTAAACACGTTGGGATGAGGCTAAAACTTAAATTAGAACGTACCAGTTTCAGGGAAACAAGAAAGTAAAACAGTAGCCTTGAAAACCAAATTGCAAGCAAACAATCAACAGGTCTCAGAAGAGAGTAGAGTGTTGGGTGAAATGTAAGAGTATTGAAATTGAAAGTATGTATGTATGTTAGAGTATTGAACTCAAAGTTGTCTTAAAGAGTATTCAATTGGAAGTTGTCAAAGTGCAGAAGGGTCGTCCCCTTTTATAGTGCAGCAAGCAAGTAAGAAAAAGGTAAGAGAATAGTTTTGCAATCAATTACAAAAAGGATTCCCTTTAATTAAGGGATGCTGATTTCAACGGGCAAAATTAAATAAGGAAAGAGTTTGCTCAAAAAAATTTCCAAAGTAGTATAATAAGGGCAAATACACAGGGGTCTATTTAAGGAAAGAATTTGATAGTAACACGGTTTGTGAGAATAAGGAAAGGGAATCAATCAAACAGCCAGTAAAATCAAAATTGCAGGCTTTGTTCGAATGAACCAAGTCAGGAAAAGAGAGGAAAGGGTTTTACTTAAGGAAAAT
>NW_017684339.1:2733-7651 GCF_001879085.1 Nicotiana attenuata
AAATGATCAACGGCCTGGATTGAAAGAAAGGCCGGGCGGGTTAAATAAACGGGTTAAGGGGCTGGGTAAAATTGAAATTGGGCCGGTCCAATTGGGGGTTAGGATTGGGTCAATTGATGGCTAAAATTGAAATGTAAATAGGCTGTAATTGCAACGAAATGAGGCTAAATGTTAAGTAGCCAGTTTTCCCTTTTATTTTATATAAAAAAAATAGTAAAATGATGTTAAAAGCAAATTAAAAGTAATGAGTCAGTTAATAACACATAAATATTAATTTAAAACTACTGGAACCAATTTTTATAATTAAAATGCTATTAAACTTAAAATAGGCTAGAATTGCAATTATATGCAATTTAGCCTTAAAATACCAAATAAATTTGTAATAAATGTATAAAGAATTACCTTAACTATATTTTTTTGTATAAACATGGGAATAAAATAAATTATTCACCAAAATTGAGGATTTTGGGAATAATTACTGATTTTGTACTGCTAAAAATGGATTGATTTTAAAAATCTTTAAAAAATTGGGAAAAATACTAAACTCCTTTGGCATGCTTATATATGCATGCATATGTTATTTTGAAAATATATATAGGGAAAAATTGGGTATCAACAACTGCCCCTCTTTACCCGGGAAGGATGAAAGAGTTGTCGGGTAAAGATATGATGGCCAATTTGACCGAACGAAATGACTTGAAGAATTTGACCGTGCTCTGGTTCCTGAGCTGCCTACATATCCCTGGTCTTACAGGAATCAGGCCATATGTAGTTCAGGATCCGTCGGCGGAATATGCCGATGAAGATTTTTTCAAAAAACGGACGAGATATTCAGGTTGGGGGGGATGGTTATAGTCTAGTAGGGCTGCGGGAACTGGAGCGGGATCGCTCCTGCTGAGATGGCCGTTGCTAGCCGGTTTACCTGCAAATGAGCAATACAAACATATATTGTGCATAAATTTAAACGTGATGCAAGTTCCCGTTGGACCATGAATGCTGTCTTTGGACGGTTAAGATGATGTCCTCGGACCATGACATCTTGGGCCATGAAGCGTATAATAAAGGATTCGCCGGCTATGAAATGATGTTCTCGGGCTATGTGAATGATGCCTCAAAACCATGATGCCTTTGAATAATGCTATGCAAAAGATAAAATGGGGTCCTCAGGCCATGGCATGGCGTTCTTGGGCTATGCAAATGGTGCCTCCAAACAATGACGCCCTTGGACAGTTTGGCAGTGGCAATCTTTCAGCAAATGTAAAAATGTAAATAAAATGGCGATCTTTCAGCTGGAGCAAGAATGTAAATAAAATGGCAATCTTTCAGCCGATGCAGGATTTAAATGAAGTGGCGATATTTCAGCCATGCAAAAATGTAAGTAAAATGGCGATCTTTCAGCCGATGCAAGAATGTAAGCAAAATGGTGATCTTTCAGCCGATGCAGGATTTAAATGAAGTGGCGATATTTCAGCCATGAAAAAATGTAAGTAAAATGGCGATCTTTCAGCTGATGCAGGATTTAAATGAAGCGGCGATATTTCAGCCGACATAGGATTTAATGAAGTGGCGATATTTCAGCCGATGCAGATGGAGGTAGAGCTTAACCTCGGAAGGCAGAAAGGTAGCCTTATGCAATTCAGAGAGATGTAGATGGAGACAGAGCTTAGTATCGGAAGGCAGAAAGGTAGCCTTATGCAATGCAGAGAAATGCAGATAGAGACAGAACTTAGTCTCGGAAGGCAGAAAGGTAGCCTTATGCAATGCAGAGAGATGCAGATGGAGACAGAACTTAGGCTCGGAAGGCAGAAAGGTAGCCTTATACAATGCAGGAAATGCAAATGGAGGTAGAGCTTAACCTCGGAAGGCAGAATAGTAGCCTTATGCAATGTAGGAAATGCAAATGGAGGTAGAGCTTAACCTCGGAAGGCAGAATAGTAGCCTTATGCAAAAGATGAAAGACGAATAGTAATAAAAGACTCTTAGCTGATAACTGACAACTGGTTGCTGATTGTGATATTGTGGTTGCTGGGGATATTGTATGTGGGTTAGCGGTTGTGAAGGGATAATTTCGAGAATCGTATTCCTGAGCAGTAGGAGTGCGTAATATATAAATTTGTGACTTGGGTGCCTGTATCCAAAGAAAAATCATGAGTTCTGTAAAGGGGAAAAGGTTAGTTCGTATCCCCACTAACGTTTGCTTGACCCGCTCGGCTCTGTTTTGGTGATGCTATGCATATCCTTGGGGTAGCATTGCTAACAAAACAATTTTGATAATAGACATGCATGATTTAATAAAAATACGACATAAATATATAATTGAGAATAGTTTTCTTTAGGTGAACCGACGACTGCGACTCGGTTCAAGACATTGCAACCTCTTTTACTACGGAATTTTGAGGGTCCTCCTCAAAATTTTGCCCCAGTTTAACGGGTTGATGCTTCTGACGGCTGCTTGCGATGATTGGCTGAAATTACTTCAGAATTTTGAGGGTCCTCCTCAAAATTCTGCCCCAGTTTCCAATTGCGGGGGGAAATGAAAATATTATTGAATTGTGACCGAACCCATAAGGTTTCCTACGTATCCCCTCTTAAACGGGATTCAGGTCAGACGTAGTTCAAATTACATCATAAAGGAAATCATAAATGGTTACACATAGTATCGCTTCACTGCATCTGAATTGATCGGCTTCGGCCAAACTTCTCCTTACATTTCTGCAAGTATGAGGGCTCCTCCTGTTAGACCCCGGTGAACCATGTACGGCCCCTGCCAGTTGGGAGAGAACTTCCCTTTGGCCTCATCCTGATGCGGGAAAATCTTTTTTAACACCAGCTGCCCCGGTGTAAAGTGTCTTGGTTTGACTATCTTGTTGAAGGCTCGGGACATTCTGTTCTAGTAAAGCTGACCGTGGCAAACCGCATTCACTCTTTTTCCATCTATAAGAGCTAACGACATCATCTTGTAGCAATACATCCCCCATGGCGTAGTGAAAGATATTTTCTCAGCATCCTCTTCATCCATCCATATATGATGATACCTAGCAAAATAATCAACAAATGACTGCAACTCATGCTTGGCGCAGTTGTCAATCAAGATGTGTATATTCGGCAAGGGGAAGTCGTCTTTTGGGCTGGCCCAGTTGAGATCCCGGTAGTCGACACAGACTCTGACCTTCCCATCCTTCTTCGGTACTGGCACAATGTTGGCTAACCATGTCGGATACTCTACTACCCTGAGAACCTTAGCTTTGACTTTCGTATCTATGATTTAGTTTGCTTTCTTGGAGTCTCTTGCTCTGTTCTTTATACAGTGGTATCAGAACCAGCCCATCCTTTCGGAGGGAGGAACAGTTTACTAAATATGTCTGAGTCATTTCCATCATACTCTTCCCTTGCAAAAATGAATATGTCCCCTACTCTATATAAAACCTTGTCCAAAAAATATGATTATCTCTATGAAGTAGATATACTACCTGATGAACAAAAAGTATCCTCCACTGAACTACCCCTCATAAACCCTTACTCAGCTTTTGCCAAAAAATCCTTTGCACCCTGGACCCAAATTCGTTCCTTAGTCCAACACAGACCAAAAGGAGTTAAAGAATATGTTGCTGCCTCAAAACTTGACCAGCATCCTATTCTTGCTACTCGAGAAGAACAATTTATCACTCTTGAAATACCAGATGATTTTCCCAGACAACGGAGAGATCATGGTTTTACCCATATTCATTTGGTGCTATCCGAATCACTTTAACATACCACGGAAGAAAAGGTCAACCTGTCGTAGCTCGACTTTCTCTTATAGATACAAGATATTTGGAGTACGAACATGCAAATTTGGGTACTGCAGAAGTTACCTTAAATGTCGGGACTGTCTTCATAACTATCTTTCCAAATTTCAACATGTCCCTTTATGACCCATACCTAACCGAAGCTCTAAAAATCCAAGGAGCCCCACAAGCAAAAGGTTCCATCCAAGCTACTCTTCACCACCAAATAGCATGGCGAGTCCAAAATCATGCCAGGGATCTCTGTCTCCCCGGAGGAGAAAATGCTTTACTCTTAAATATTGATGCTACCAAAGGGAACACCATGTGCACCCAAATACCCAGACAGATTTCCAAAGATGATCTAGTCCAAATTCTTCCTGACTCTTGGATCACAAATTACGAAAAGCTAAGGGAACCTGAAGAACCTCTGCAATCTAGTGAACCAACTTTTACCAAAAGAAGTGACAAAACCGTTTGTATATGCTTTGACCATTCCCATCTCAAAAAGCCCAATAAAACCATCTTCTCTTGCCAAATGATTCAACCCAAACATACCACAGATACATACCCAGAACCTGATGGAGAGTTTTTCTGGAATATACAAAGCATCATGGAAGAACATGACTGGTGCCAATATTTTGACAAAGAAAGAAAAAGAATGTGGTGGTTCAAATACCCCTTCACTGGTCACAGCCCATGGGGTCTTGATTGCACCTGCCAAGACTGTTTAGAAGATCCAATTGGAGAATATGATGAACATCACCAGCGCAAACCAAAATCCAAGAAAAAGGAGAAAGCTACTGAAAAACAATTTCGAGCCAAATATGAAAATAAAGATCCTTCAATTGGCTCATTAAGCTGTCCAGGTAAATATGAATTTCTTGTCAGTTATGAACCCAGGAATGGCCAAAATTACCAGAAAAATTCACTCCAAGTTGGGATGATAGTGAAACCACCCCAAAACCCAAACCACCGTCAGCTCATAACCCAGAATCCAAAAAGCAACCTGAACCTAAAATTCCATCAACCCAAAAGTCTACACATCCGCAAATATTTATGATGAGTCCTTCACGTTCCAGCCACTCCCAAGATTTTCCTCCACTTCAATCTTTCGAAAAAGAGGGTATCAGTCATGCCCCAAAAATCCCCAA